>NW_017264940.1:255018-355293 GCF_001329695.1 Rhodotorula graminis WP1
TCTCTCTCTCGTCTCTCTCTCGTCGTCTTTGTTGCATCCGGTTACAGGGCTAAAGGCTCGCCAAGAACCGACCACTTCCCCTCCCCATCCCCATCCCCCATCGTTCCCCGTGTCTGCATACCCCCCCTTCCCCTCGCTTCCCTATCGTCCACCTCCTCCTCGCTCCCCCAATCTGCATACTCTCGCACGCAACGAAGGACGAGCTTCCCCTTCCGATCGAGCAGAGTGGACCGCGAGAGCGACTGTTTGAGAAGTCGCGAGCACGGATTTCTGCTTTGGCGGCTCCTGGCGGCGTCTCTGCCCCTCTGACGCACGTGCACGGTCGTCGGGACCCGCAGCATGACAGCTGGAGGTCTGACGGCGAGAGGGAGACAGAGCGAGAGAGCCGAGGGAGAGGAGGCGGGGAGAGGAGCGAGCGGCCGCGCGACAGCCTCTCGACGGACGACCGAATGAGGGAGGACAAGGGGGCACTGCGATGCATAGAGTACACACAAGACTACACGCCGTCGGACGTCGCACGACGACCACAAGAAGCGAGCCGAGAGCAGGAACTCAGTCCTTCTTGGCGACGGGTAGCTCGCCCCATTCTGCCTGGCCTGGCAGCCGCCCGACCCGCACGTTCTCGTAGTCGTCCGACTCGCCAATGTCGCCCGTCGCGCGCATGCGCTGTTGCGCGAGCAAGGCAGTCACGTCAGTGAGGGGCCTCGATGGCGCGAGAGGAGGAGGGGAAGGAGAGAGAGGGAGGGGGAGAGGGAGAAGGGACGTACGTAGTACTCCTCGCGCACGTCGATCCTGCGCCGGTCCTTGCGCATGCCGAGCTCCTCCTCCTTGCTGACGCTCTGCACCTTGGTGTCGCGGTAGTCGTACCGGGTCTGGGTGAAGTGCGACAGCGCGAACGAGGCGCATACGGTCGTCGCGAGGAAGGGCAGGCCGAAGAAGAGGAAGGGCTGGCGGCGGAGCGAGACGGTGAAGGAGGAGCTGCGGGCGGGACGAGGGAGGGTCAGTGAGAGTGGGGGGAGAGGCTGCTGGTGCGGAGGCGGCGGCGCCGATGGGAGCGGGGAGGGGGGAAGGGGGGAGGAGGAAAGGTCTGCCGCCGCTGTTTCCGCACTGTCCCTGCGCCTTGCGCCTTCTCGGCACCGCACAGTGGAGCGCGATCGTCCGCACGGCGCACTGGGCGCGAGCCGAGGGCGACTCTGCACCGCCCACCGGACGAGGGCGTCGAGGCTGGGGTGGGGGGTGGACGCTGAGAGTGGGACGCACGGGTTGACAGGCTTGGACGCGAAGGGTGGCATGGTGACTGGTGCCCGCTTGAGCGACTAGTGGCGCGCAGGGAGGCGAGAGAGAGGCTCACAGCAGATGAAGCGGTGCAACTGGCCGACGACAGCTCGACGCTTCCCCTCGCAGCTGGCTGGGCTTGCAGCAGGTCCAGCTGTACCAGCATCCCTGTCACAGTACATCCATCGCTCGAAAGAGCCACCTGAGAGCCGAGGCGTCGACGAAGGCCGTGTTGATCTGAGCTTCCGCTCCCTCGCCGGATCCCTTCTGCCTCTCGCCGCTCGCACCGACTACAGCTCGCTCCAGTGCCCGACAGCCCCGGCAATCGACCGCCAGCCACTCGGCTCAGCTCCACTCCCGAGCCGACCGCCAGCCATGCCGAGCGCGAGCACGACCCAGTCGAGCGAGCAGCGCACCCGGCTCCTCGAGCACCTCGTCCACCAGCACTTTGGCTCGGCCGTCGGCGAGGTCGCGAGCATCCTCCTCGCCCGCGGCGCCCTCTCGTTCCCGCAACTCGCCAAGCTCACCGCCCTCCCGCCCGCCCTCGTCCACGCCTCGCTCCTCGTCCTGTCGACCCACACCCTCCTGTTCCACTCGGACACCGAGGTCAACGGCCGCCTCACCGAGCTGTACGAGCTCAACCACGAGGGGATCGAGCGCAGGCTGCGCGGAGGCCTGTACGTCGAGATGGCGAGCGAGTGGGACGGCGGTGCCCAGCTCGCGCCCGTGTGCGACATCCTCTGGCGCGAGGGCATCCTCGTCAAGGAGGACCTCGTCCACGTCGTCCAGGAGGAGCTCCTCAAGGCCCGCGACGACCACGATGCCCTCGCGTTTGCCGACGACCCCAAGGGCAAGAAGCGCTCCCGCGCCCTCGACCAAGGTCCGTTCCCCTCCTCTCCTTTCTTCCTCCCTGTCGACCAAACGCTGACCTAGCGCGAGCACACCCCATAGTCGCAGACACGGCCGACAAGCTCGTCCGCAAGGCGTTCGCCCAGGGCTACCTCAACGTCGTCACGCCCGGCTCGCAGCTGTCGCCCTCGTCGCTCGAGATCAAGTGGGAGGAGGAGCTTCGTGCGACCATCAAGGGTGCGTCCCCCTTCTCTCCCCATCTCTCTTGCGTCGTACAAGCCGTCTCGGCCTCGCGACGGGCGGGGCCGCAGGCATCTCGACTCTCGCCCTGACCCTTTGTCTCCCTGCGCGCAGGCATCCCGTCGGCCAAGGACCTGGCTAACGTCAAGAGGCAGCTGCGCGAGAAGCAGGAGGAGTGGGACGAGGAGGAGCGCGAGCGTGCGCGGGGCAAGGTGCGCCACTCGCCGTCTATCGCTCTCTCGAACCGTCCTCCCTCGTCGTCTCGTCTCGACTGACGCACCGCGTGCCCCCACTCGCAGGGCATGGACGCGGTCGTCGCAGAAGAGTCGGACGACGAGCCCAAGCGCAAGAAGCGCAAGAAGAAGAAGACGACGCAGCCCGACACCGACTCGGAGAACGACGACACGCTCGACTTGCGCAAGGTCGATCCGCCTTTGCCGGTGTGTCCTCCGAACCTCTCTCGTCTCCCGGCTCCGTCACCTCGTTCATGGTCCTGATGAGGCCTCTCCCCGCAGGACGGCGCGTTTTTCAAAATCAACGAGGAGCGCTTCCACATCCGGTGGCGCGCCCAGGTGCGTCCTCGGCCCACAGCTCTGTCGCCCTGGGCGACACCCTCCTGACCCTCGTCGACTTCTCTCGCAGCTGCTCCGGTCGTACGCGCAGGACCTGTACAACTCGCACGTCGCGGCCGTCCTCGGCGTCATCCTCGACCTCGTCAGCTCCGAGACGCAGCTCATGAGCGAGGGCATCTCGCGCGCCGTCTCCTTGCACGAGATCAACACGCGCTTTGACCGGCTCCCGGCGCACCTCAAGCCGGCCCTGTCGCAGACGTTCGCCAAGCACAAGGACGACGGCGCGTGGCCGCCCAAGCGCGACCGCACGTCCGACTACATCCTCGCCATCTGCGAGGTCCTGTCGGGCCAGGACCAGTGGGGCATGACGACGCGCGAGATGTTCCTCCTGCAGCAGGGCGAGGGCTCGCACGCCAAGTGGGCCGTCAACTGGACCCAGCTCGGGCGCGCCATGAAGCGCTCGCTCGTCGAGGCCGTCATCCGCGACAAGCTCGGCGACAGCGCCATCCGGTGCTGGAGGATCATGGAGGCCAAGGGCAAGCTCGACGAGAAGCACGTGCGTCCCCTCGTTCCATTCTTTCCCGCCCTCGCCACGCCCACCTCGCCCGCCGCGCCCGGACTGACCCCTCTTCCACCTTGGTGCATCGCGGCTCACGCAGGTCGCCCGTCTCGCCTTCCTCTCGGTCAAGGAGGCGCGCGAGGTCCTCGGCCGCCTCTCGGCCGCGCAGCTCATCGAGCCGCAGGAGGTTCCGCGCACGGCCGACCGCGCCCCGTCGCGCACCCTGTACCTGTGGTTCGTCGACTTCAACAAGGTCGTCACGTCGCTCATCGGGCACCACTACAAGGCGCTCGCCAACGTGCAGGCGCAGCGGCAGCACCAGCTCGAGCTCCGCCGCGGCCTCGTCGACAAGATGGAGCGCACCGACGTGCGCAAGGACGACTCGCTGTTGACCAAGCGGGACCAGGAGGGCATCGTCGAGCTCGAGCAGACGCTCGAGGCCCTCGCCGTTGCCGAGCAGCGCCTCGACGAGCAGCTCTTTGTCCTGCGCGAGTTCGACCCGGACCCTGCCGCCGTTTAGCTTTTGCCTCTCGCGCGTGCAACGACGCTTCCTCGTCGACTCTCTCTCTCTCTCTCTCCGTTCCGTGTCGCCGGGAGTCTGAGAGAACCTGCTAGAGAACGAGAGTGCGTGGGGAGCAAAACGTCGAGTTGCACTTGCGACAGATCGACAGAAAGACGCAGAGTCGAGATTCAGAATACTGCACGACGGTGGGCATGAGGTTCAGTTCCGAGGATCGCGAAGATGGGGAGAAGAGGGGGAGCGGGACGCACCAAGTCGCATGCCCTGCAGCGCGATGAGGAAGCGCACGCCGGTACGAGCCTCGGCCTCGAGCTCGTTCAGCTCGCGCTCGATGCGCTCGTGCACCGTCTCGTCCACCATCTGGTCCTCCTCCTCCTCGTCCACCTCGTCTACCTCGTCTTCTGCGTCTCCCGCAGGCTCGTGCACCTCGCCCTCGACTGCGAGCGGGCTCTCCTGGCCACTCGAGGTCTCCTCGGCGATGGCGTACGTGCCGAGCTTCTGGACGACGTGCGCCTCGTCTTCCTTGACCGTCCTCGCCGGCGACGCAGTGGAGCTCGGCGCCTTAGGCAGGCTGTGCGGACTGACCGGCGCGCCGGGCGAGTGCGACCGTCGGCCCGTCTCGACGGCGAGCCCGACCGGCGCCGCGTGCGGCGACAGCCTCATCGGGCTCGAGTTGCGCCACGGGTTGCCGACGCCGCCGCTGCCGAGCCCGCCGCCGTTGCCGCCGCTGAAGAAGTGGCCTGGCGTGCTGACGCGCCGGCCGCCGGCGCCCGCGCCGACCGACGCCGCCGTGAGCGAGAACCCGGCAAAGTCGCCGCTGAAGACGCGCGACGCAGGCGACGAGCGCGAGTTGAAGCCGAAGCCGAGCTGCGGCGCCGACGTGCTGAAGAAGGTGGCGGACGACGGTCGGCGGGTCGGGGCGGCCGGGACGGGCGGGCTCATCGAGAGAGGCGGGGCGGATTGAGGCTCATCCCGGACGTAAGATGCGGTTGTCGAGGTCGAGAAGGAGGTCGAGGGTGGAGCTCGGGGCGCATCGAGGGTCGAAGAGCGGGAAGGAGGTTGGGAGCGGCGGGGCTTCGACGAGGACGAGCGCGGTGGGGCCGGGTCCTTGGGCGGCACAGGCGGTGGCGAGTCGGCGCTCGGCGTCGGGAAGGTGAAGATGTCGTCCTTGATGTGCTGGATGACGACTGCGTGTTCGGCGACAAGGTTCGAGCGGGTCAGTCTTTCGGCTCGACGGAACCGACGACCGCATCCTGAAGAGGAACACGCACCGATGACGTCGCGCAGAGGGCTCTTCTCGGCGTCCGACTCGCTCCATCCTGCAGCTATCCGGGCCTGCCGGACAAGGTCGGCGAGGACGACCATCTCCTCGAGGATGAACGGCGGCGAGAAGTGGCCGAACAGCTTGTCCTTGGGCTGCGAAGACTGTTGGCGAGCAAGAGAGTCAGCTAGACGGTCCGTCGAGGAGCGTCGAGAGGGCAGTCGGGGCTCACAGGGTAGCTGCACTCGAGGAACATGACCGAGAGCTTGCCGGCGACAATCTTGGGCGCCGCCGCCTTCCAGATGTCGAGGTTGAAGCCGCGTCGCGAGATCGAGTCTGCGTGCGAGAGAGCGAGAACGTCAGGGACCCGCCCGAGAGGCAGATGCGCGGTCGACGAGGGAGAGGACGAGGACGGACCCGGCTCGACATCGCCAAAGAACAGGAGCTCGCGCCCGCTCTGCTCCTCGCGCACGAAGAACGCCGTCGAGTCGTAGCACTCGCCTTCTGCGCCGCCTGCTGCAGGTGCGGTGCCGACGGCCTGCGGCTTGGGCAGCTCCTTGCCCTTGCGGTGCTTGTGGAAGGCGGACGGGTCGGTGCCGTGCGCGAGGGGAAAGGCGTGGAAGGAGAGCGAGGGCGAGAGAGGCAGCTGCGCGCTCGGCTCGGTGGGGATGCTGCGGAAAGGGGACGAGTCAGTGCGAGAACCCAGGAAAGGCGGCTCGAGCGACTCGAACGCACTTCTTGTAGTGGTAGGCGCGCCCGATCGTCACCGAGTCGTCCCACCCGCCCAACATGGGCCACACACCGCCGTCCATGAGCCGCTCGATGTTGGCGATGGTGCGCCGGATGCCGTACACGGGTCGAGGTGGCGGGCGACAGGCAGCAGACGAGATGATAAGGCCGGCGATGTGGTCGAGGTGGGCGTGCGTGATGGCGAAGCAGCTGCAAGGAGGCGGTGGCGAGATGGATAGTGCATCAGTCCCTGTGCCAAGAGCTCACCAGAGTAAGAGGGAGAGCGAGAGAGAGACGCACCGAACGAGATCCCACACACGGGCCGCCGCCTTTCCGCCTCCTTCTCGCCCGACGACGACGCCTGCTCCTCGCGCGACCGTCTCGACGCTCGCCTTCGTCTCTCCCGCCTCGAACAGCTCGAGCTCGCGCTTGAGCTCGTGCTCGTCGACGCCAATGTCGAGGCCAAAGCCCTCGAACGCGTACGGGTTGCGCTCGACGAGCGACGCGACGGCGCCGATGGTGGACCCGCCTGCAGATAAGAGCCTCGTGTCAGATTGCCGTCGAGCCTCGCAGAGGCAGGGGGGAGATCGAGGGCGCACCTTCTATGCCGGTGCAGCCGTCGGTCCACTTGCTCGCGTACGGCTTGACGAGGAAGCTCGACAGGTTGGTCTCGACGGGCCCGCCGCCGCAGCCCTGCAAGGTGCACGCAAATGAGTCAGCTCTCACGTTCGCGGGCAGGCGCACACTCAGACCAAGTGAGGGAGGACGTGGGACGCACGAGAACGAGCAGCTCGAACGCCGGCAGTTGACCCTCGCGCGACAGCCGCACGTGGCCGCAGTAGTCCTCGACGCGCCTGCGGCACTCTTCTGCAGGGTTGGGCCTCGTGCTGGACCGGCTGCGGTCCCTGTGTGCGTCTGGGTCGCGCGAGCTGGGTGGGCTGGTCGCGCGAGCGGCAGGTGGGGGGACGGCGTCGGTGGGGCGCGCGAGGCGGGGCGCCTGGACTGCACTGGTCGCGGCGGTCATGCGCACGGTGCGTCACAAACCAGTCGAGGGTGTCAGGTGAAAGGTTTGACGAGGGGGAGCGAGCCTGGCAAGGCGAGCGGGGAACTCACCGCTTGGTCTGCTTCCCGGCCGAGGCGCGCGAAGAGGAAAGCTGCTCCTGGCCGGCCCCTTCGAACGAGCCTGCAATGCGGAGTTCCGTCAACGCTAAGACTGATCTGATGCGTGTACAACTGCGCTTCCCGCCTTTTGCCCGCCAAGTCGAGCCACTTGAACCCGGCCGTCGCTGAGGGTTAACGTTCAGAGCGCTCGTGCCGCGCGGTCGCTCTGTGCTCTCCTGCTCTCCGTCTGCTCAGCCCTCGATTGCGGCTGCAGTGCGCTCGAGCTCGGAGAGACACAGAGAACGACGACGAGTGCCCTGAGCGCCGGCCGAGAAGGAACGGCCAAGGTGGCCCTCGGAAAGCGTGGGAAACTCGACAATGAGTGGGCCGCGTCCACGCTCGCAGTACTTGTAGCGCGTCGAGCTTCACCCGCACAGGCACCGGGCACGTGTCGAGAACAGGCCTGGGTACTGTGCACAGTCGGCACGAGAGCGACGGCGGCAAAGGCCGCGCAGAGCGTGCGTGGACCGGCGCAGCACCTCGAGGATGGCGCCGACGGCGAGCAGCGTCGCGATGAGCCGCGCCAGGTCATGGAGAGTAGTGTGCGGACATGCTGCGCAGAGCGTCGCGCCGAGGAGCGTGGCTCGTTGCGCGCTGAGCCGACGAGTACGGCTCGAGAGCAGCCCGCTCTGAGGACACGCCGGAGCAAGCTCGTCCGGCCTCTGTCGCGATGACGCCGCGCAGTGACCGCAGAGGTGCTGATCCTGACGAGCGCGACAGCAGCAAGTCGGGCTCGAGGGCATGCCACTGGTGGTCGAGGGCCGCGAGAGAGGGGCGCGGCGGCGAGTCGCGCCACACCCACGAGCGTCGCGCGGTCGCGGCTGGATCGCGGCCGCCGAAGCGACCACAACAAGCCAAACAAGCTGGATCCCGCCACCGAGCGACGACGAGGCAAGGCGGAGAGCGGCGGTCGAGGGGAGGAGCAGAGGGTTGGCGGACGCGGGCGGCTCGGGGCCGGGTCGTGACAGCGCCGGGGCGAGGGCTGGACGGGCGTGCACAGTAAGCAAGAAGCGCGAGGATCGCGGTAGAGCGAGAGCTGTGTCGTCGAGCGCCGCCGACGCCTGCCGACGCCCGCCAACTGTCTCCTCCCTCTCACCTCCGCTCTCTCGCCAAGGACGACCGCCACCATGCTCGCCCTTGCCTCTTCTTCTCGCGTGAGTCCAAGCCCATGCCCTGCCGCCCTCGCGCTGTCGCCACTCGTCCAACTCGCTGACACTCGCTCCCTCGTCGCAACAGTCGCTCGCCCGCTCGAGCGCTCCCCGCTCCATTGTCGGCTCGTGGGTCGCCCAGCGTGGCCTCGCCACCGCCCAGGACCCGTACGACGTCGTCGTCATCGGTGGCGGTGCGTCCGCCTTTCCCTCGTCCTTCCCTCCTCCTCGTCCACCCGCACGATATCCGCGGCCGCGTGCTCCAGCAGCTCGCAGGTGGGGGGCCGCACGCGCATCAGTACGGCTGGCTGACTCTTTCTGCCCCTCCCACGCCTACGCCTCGCCCGACTCGCGCCCTTCGACCCACTCCTCCCTTCGTCCGCCTCGCGACCCAACCGGCTTACCGCCTCGCCCATTCCCCCACCTCTCTCCCGACCCGCCTCCTGCTCTTCCCGACCGTCTACGCCACCTCGTTCGACGCTATGCGCGTGTCGCTCAACAGGCCCCGGTGGCTACATCGCGGCCATCAAGGCCGCCCAGCTCGGCTTCAAGGTGCGTCTCCCTCACTCTCTCACGGCGAGCGAGGACTGTTGGACGGTCTGACTGACGACGAACATTCGTACGCGCAGACGGCGTGCATCGAGAAGCGCGGCTCGCTCGGCGGCACGTGCCTCAACGTCGGCTGCATCCCGTCCAAGGCCATGCTCAACAACTCGCACATCTACCACCAGACGACCCACGACCTCAAGGCGCGCGGCATTGACGGTGCGTCCCGTTCGCGTCTTTCGACAGTCCAGCGTCTCGCTCGTCGGCGCGAGCCGGCGAACGCAGACGCTGCGGGTCTAGTACTCGAGACCTCACGCTGACATTGTTGCGCCCGCGCGCTCGCCTCGCAGTCGCCGACGTCAAGCTCAACCTGCCCAACATGCTCAAGGCCAAGGACAAGTCGGTCAAGGCCCTGACGGGCGGTGTCGAGTTCCTCCTCAAGAAGAACAAGGTCGACTACATCAAGGGCGCCGCCTCGTTCGCGTCGCCGACCTCGATCGACGTCGCCCTCATCGACGGCGGCAACACGCAGATCGAGACCAAGAACACCATCATCGCGACCGGGTCCGAGGTGACGCCGTTCCCGGGCATTGAGATCGACGAGAAGCAGATCGTGTCGTCGACGGGCGCGCTCGACCTCCAGGAGGTGCCCAAGAAGATGGTCGTCATCGGCGCCGGCGTCATCGGCCTCGAGCTCGGGTCCGTGTGGTCGCGCCTCGGCGCTGAGGTCGAGGTCGTCGAGTTCCTCGGCGCGATTGGCGGCGCCGGCATGGACGGCGAGGTGGCCAAGAACTTCCAGAAGATCCTCGGCAAGCAGGGGCTCAAGTTCAACCTCAACACCAAGGTTCTCGGCGCCCAGAAGAAGGACGGCAAGGTCCACCTCGACGTCGAGGGCGCCAAGAACGGCAAGAAGTCGACCGTGCGTCCCACACTTCCTCCTCCAGCGGTTCTGCTATGTGCGCCTCGCCCTATCTTGTACTCACCCTGCTGCACACCTGCATCGCCTCACAGATCGAGGCCGACGTCGTCCTCGTCGCCATCGGCCGTCGCCCGTACACCGAGGGCCTCAACCTCGACAAGATTGGCGTCGAGGTCGACAACCGCGGCCGCATCGTCATCGACTCGCAGTTCAACACGTCGGTCAAGGGCGTCAAGTGCATCGGCGACGTCACGTTCGGTGCGTCCCGCTGTCCTCGTCGTCGCCCTCCCTCGTCCCCGGACCTTTTACTGACCTTTCCGCCCTTTCTGCAGGCCCTATGCTGGGTTCGTCTCTCTTTCACACGCTCTCTCGCTGCGTGCCGCTGCGGCGGACGAGGTCCTCCCGTCGCCGCGACGCTCGACCCGGTCCCTGACCTTTGTCGCTCCCGTCCGCAGCTCACAAGGCCGAGGACGAGGGTGTTGCCGCTGTCGAGTACATCCAGTCGGGCTTCGGACACGTCAACTACGGTGTACGTCCCTCCTTTCTCCCCGTTCTGCAAAAACCATGACGCCGGTAGCGCGAGAGCGTTGTCGGCCGCCGCCTCGCTCGACCTTTTCAACTTGCGTTCTCGAGCTCACACATGCTGCCTGCCTCGCAGGTCATCCCGAGCGTCGTCTACACCCACCCTGGTGCGTCTCTGCCGTCTTGACACCGGCTCGAAGGCGCACGCGACTGACTTTGCCTCCCTCGCCTCCCCTTCCCTCTCCCGCCTGCAGAGGTCGCGTGGGTCGGCAAGACGGAGGAGGACTGCAAGGCGGAGGGTATCGAGTACAAGGTAGGCAACTCTCTTTCTCTCTCGATTCGGCGAGGCCGGGAGACCGGCGGCGGGGCCGATTGCGCTCGTTCGCCCTCGTTTACGCCTCGGAGGCTACGGTCTTCCGCTCGAGCGAGTGCGACGATGAACAGGCACTGACTCGGTCGTCCTCCCCCTCCCTAGGTCGGCAACTTCCCGATGGTCGCCAACTCGCGGTGCGTTCCCTCTCTCTGTCTCGACTCGACGGAGCCGGGAGACGGGCGGCGGGGCCGGTTGCGCTAGTTTGCCCTCGTTACGCCTCGGCAGATGCCCAGTCTCTCTCGCCTGCCTCTATACGGTCTTCTGCTCGAGCGAGTGTGACGAACAACAGGCACTGACCCAGTCGTCCTCCCCCTCGCTACCCTCGTCCTCGTCCCGTCCCTCTTCTGTCGCCTGTGCACTGCCCGTCGCGCGCACCTGTCCACTCGCAGTGCCAAGACCAACAACGACACGGACGGGTTCGTCAAGGTGATCGCCGAGAAGCACACCGACAAGGTGCGCCTGTCCTCGTCTTCCCCTGTCACCGTCGCCCTCCTCGAGCGAGGCCCTGACCCTCTTGCCCCGGTTTGCGCCACCTCGCCCGCAGATTCTCGGTGCCCACATCATTGCGTCGGCGGCAGGTGACATGATGTGCGTCCTCCTGCCTCGTCGTGCCTCACTGCGCCACGGCGTTAGCTGACATTCCGTTCCTCCCCACCTCGCCCTCCTCTTTTCCTTCTTCTCCCCACTTCGTGCCCTTTTCGCTCATCGACACCTTCCGCGTCGCTCTCTCTCTCTTGCAGTCACGAGGCGGCGGTCGCGCTCGAGTACGGCGCGTCGGCAGAGGACGTCGCACGCACGTGCCACGCGCACCCGACGGTCTCGGAGGCGGTCAAGGTGCGTCCTCCTTTCCCCTTCTCTCTCCTCCTCTCCCCCCGTCTGGTCGTGATTCTAGCTCACCTCTGTTTCCCCCTCTGTTTCCCTTGCGTGTGTTCAGGAGGCGTTCCTGATGGCGAGCAGCGGCAAGGGTGCGTCCACCTCTCCCGTTTCTCCCCTTTTCCCGACTCAACCATTCCTGCGCACTGACACCCACCTTTTTCCGCAGCCCTCAACGCCTAAGCGCCACACGCACCTTCGCCCCCGCATGAGTTAGACGGCCGCCCGCGCTTTCCGGAGGGACGGCCCGGAGGAGGGAGGGAGGTTGATTCGTCCTGCAAAGCTGTACCTGTTCCTCACGCTTCTGTTCCTTCGTTCTTGGCTCAGGTGCGAGAGAGAGGCGCAGGAGCGAGAGGGAGGCGCAGGAGCGAGAGAAAGAGGAGAGGTCACGTGTCCGGAACAGGATCCGGTCAGGCACAACTGCCGGCGAGCTTGACGCGCGGCTTAGCAGCGCCCAACATACGCCAGCTTCTGTCTGATGCAGCAACTAAGGCGAGATAGTATAATGGCTAGTACACTCGGTTCTGACTTACTCTGCTTCCGAGCAATCTGGGTTCGATCCCCAGTCACGCCTTACCCTTTTGCCTCCCGAGCCAATCCCCGCTATCTGTCTGCTCTTTTGCCCGCTGTGCGCGCGCGACGACAACGTATCTGACCTTGCCATTGCGCGCAGCCGCCTCTGCACAAGAACGAGGAGGGCAAGGACAACGACTCGTTCTGGGAGATCAGGGCCATGCTCACCAAGCGACGTGCCGCGCAAGCGCAGAGCCGAGGCGCACAGTCTCTCTCGCAGGTCGCGACAGCGCGCTGTCTATGAGCGACGTCGGTAGACGCTCCCGTGTTGGCCGCCGCCGTTCCGCACTGGTCTAGCAATGCACGCTTTTGTGTACATCCTCCTGCAACTGCCTGCTTCTCTTGCAAGTTTTTCTGAGAGTGCAGACATTGACAAGGCTTGTTCTCAGCCAAGGAAGGGGCGTGCACAAGCAAAGGTTGGCAACCTTCCCAAGTTGACGTCCCTGCTCGATATCGACCTTTTCAGGCTTGTCAGCGCCAAGTGGCGGGCCAGCTGCGTGCGAGTCTCTCAGCTTGACGCTGTGACCGTCAGGCGAGAGCAGCAGCAACAGTATTGAGAGCGAGGAAGCGAACGAAGCGCGACTCTGCCCTCGACTGCCGTCGAGCATGGCGTCGTCCGGCCCCTGCGGTCCGAGACGTCGTGCACGCGCAGCTCTCTGCGGACCCTGCTCGAGCGCGCAAGGCCCGCAGCTGCTTTCAAGGCAAGAGGGAGTCGCCGGCGCGCTCCCGAAGCAAGAAGGGCGTCGACAAGGCGCAGGAGGGAGAGCAAGACGCAGCCCGCCCGTTCGAACCTGTTCCTTCTCTGTCTGCTCTGTCGCAATCGTTCCGACGACGAGCCGACCCGGCGCTGCTCAAACGGCTAGCTGCCGCTTTCTCGCGAGCGGCGGCTCTCCGCTGGGGAAGGCCCGCTCGGACCGCTCTCTCGCGTGATCTGTCCTCTCTCAGTGATTTCGCTTGCTATCTTGCCTCCAGTCAGCTCAGAGAAGCTCGGTGTAGGCGCGGTGTGGCCCAAGAGCAAGGACGAGCGACCGAGTCCGACAAAGGTTTTGAGGGGGCCGAGGAGGTCAGGGCACAAGGAGCAGATGATCGGCCGTTTTGCCTATGCTCCTGGTCCGTCATAGAGCGCGCTCAGTTTCAGTCTCCGACGGCTTAGCTGTACAGGACAACGGAGGCTGACAGCCATGGTGTACGCTACGAGGTTGCAGGTACGCGCTCGGCCATCACGAGCAGCTCGGTTGATCTAGTTGGTTATGATGTGGACCTAATATCTCTTGCGTAACAAGTCCAATGTCGGCGGTTCGATCCCGCCACTGAGCAGCAGCATTGCACACTGTGCGGTTCTTACCTTTTGCCGATCGAGGTGGACGCAAGCAATTGCGGCCTCCCTCACTGTCATCTTGCAGCTTGCGGTAGCGCTGGCCATTGCTGCTATCTGCTCTTCTGTGTGGCAAGGTTCAGCAAAGGCTCACCCCGAGCCCTGGGCGAGAACGGGCAGTGAGCAGGTTGACCTTCTCAAGTGCTCCCAGTGTGCTCCGTGATCGGCACTCGGTGGAAAGCACGGTATCGCAGGGAGGACAGGGGCTGCAGCGACGCTCTCACGAGACCTCAGGCGAGAGAGGGAGAGATAGGTTGCAGCGAGAGAGAGCTACGCAGGGGGAGGAGGAGGAGCGGCCCGCCGGCCTCGGCCGCCGGCGGCGGCCCTCGGCCCTCCGGGCACACCACTTGGCACAGGGAATAAAACAATAGTATACCTTGATGGTAATGGAGCCAGACCTGGGCCAGTGCTTCGGTAGCATCCTCAGCCAGACCAAGCCTCTTGGCCCCGCTCGGACCCAACCCGTCTGCGCGCACAGCTCCATGAGGAACGGGGCTACTGACCTACCGCTTGGCACAGGGACCATACAACAGTATACCTTGATGGTAATGGAGCCAGATTTGGGCCAGTGCATCAGTAGCATCCTCAGCCAGACCAAGCCTCTTGGCCCCACTCGGACCCAACCCGTCTGCGCGCACAGCTCCATGAGGAACAGGGCTACTGACCTACCGCTTGGCGCAGGGACCATGCGATAGTATACCTTGATGGCACTGGAGACATATCTGGGCCAGTGCACCTGTAGCATCCTCAGGCAGACCAAGCGTCTTGGCCCCATTCGGACCCAACCCGTCTGCACGCACAGCTCCATGAGGAACAGGGCAACTGACCTACCGCTTGGCACAGGGACCACACAATAGTATACCTTGATGTTAATGGAGCCATATCTGGGCCAGTGCACCTGTAGCATCCTCAGGCAGACCAAGCGTCTTGGCCCCATTCGGACCCAACCTGTCTGCGCGCACACCGCCATGAGGAACAGGGCAACTGACCTACCGCTTGGCACAGGGACCATATGATAGTATACCGTGATGGTAATGGAGCCAGACTTCCGAAATTACATCAGTAGCGTGCTCTGCAGCCCATCCCCCTGAGGCCGCACCTTCTTCTTCCTTCCAGCCGGCCGTGACACGGTCAGATTGGGCTGCCCTTGCAGGGCAGAATAGAGTACGATGCGCTCTAAATGGTTAGCTAGGTTAGATGTTGAACAGACCTTGTGGCCCAGCTCTGCAGCCCATCCCCCTGAGCCTGCACCTTCTTTTTCCTTCCAGCCGGCCGTGACGTGGTCGGATTGGGCCGCCCTTGCAGGGCAGGATAGAGTAACGTGCGCTCTAAATGGTTAGCTAGGTTAGAGGTTGAACAGACCTTGTGGCCCAGCTCGGCAGAGGCAAACCTGTTCCTGGCAAGCCCCACCCTCTCGGACCCAAACCGTTTGCACGCGCAGCTCTATGAGGCAGAGGTCTCCCAGCCTACCGCTCAGCACAGGGACCATTGAACAGTATACCTTGATGGTAATGGAGCCAGATTTGCGATATTGCATCGGTAGCATGCTCAGCGGGACCATCCCCCCGAGGCTGCACCTTCTTTTTCCTTCCAGCCGGCCGTGGTGCGGACGGATTGGGCTGCCCTTGCAGGGCAGAATAGAGTACAATACGCCCTGAATGGTTAGCTAGGTTAGAGGTTGAACAGACCTTGTGGCCCAGCTCGGCAGAGGCAAACCTGTTCCTGGCAAGCCCCACCCTCTCGGACCCAAACCTTTTGCACGCGCAGCTCTATGAGGCAGAGGTCTCCCAGCCTACTGCTCAGCAAAGGGACTATTGAACAGTATACCTTGATGGTAATGGAGCCAGATTTGCGATATTGCATCAGTAGCATGCTCAGCGGGACCATCCCCCCGAGGCTGCACCTTCTTTTTCCTTCCAGCCGGCCGTGGTGCGGTCGGATTGGGCTGCCCTTGCAGGGCAGAATAGAGTACGATACGCTATAAATGGTTAGCTAGGTTAGAGGTTGAACAGACCTTGTGGCCCAGCTCGGCAGAGGCAAACCTGTTCCTGGCAAGCCCCACCCTCTCGGACCCAAACCGTTTGCACGCGCAGCTCTATGAGGCAGAGGTCTCCCAGCCTACCGCTCAGCAAAGGGACCATTGAACAGTATACCTTGATGGTAATGGAGCCAGATTTGCGATATTGCATCGGTAGCATGCTCAGCGGGACCATCCCCCCGAGGCTGCACCTTCTTTTTCCTTCCAGCCGGCCGTGGTGCGGTCGGATTGGGCTGCCCTTGCAGGGCAGAATAGAGTACGATACGCTCTAAATGGTTAGCTAGGTTAGAGGTTGAACGGACCTTGTGGCCCAGCTCGGCAGAGGCAAACCTGTTCCTGGCAAGCCCCACCCTCTCGGACCCAAACCATTTGCACGCGCAGCTCTATGAGGCAGAGGTCTCCCAGCCTACCGCTCAGCAAAGGGACCATTGAACAGTATACCTTGATGGATATGGAGCCAGATTTGCGATATTGCATTGGTAGCATCCCCAGGCGGCGGCGCTCCACCCCTCGTCACCGAGGCCCACCTCCGGGCAACCCGCTCGCCTCCAGATCCGCCATCTCGCGCGTGAGCTGAAGGAGACGCACCCGATGATGACGGTCATCGTCTCTTGGGTGCCGGGCCACGCCGAGGTCGAGGGCAACGAGCGGGCTGACGCCCAGGCCAAGGTCGGGGCCGAGGTGGTTGAGGGCAAGGGCGGTGTGGGCGAGGGGCGGCAGCAGGGCCGCAAGCCGCGGCGGCACAGCATGGTGATGCCGCGTGGGGGCTCAGTCGAGCCGTCAGACGACGAGCGCGACGAGTGGTACGGGGGAGAGAGGGAGACGAGCCCCCAGGCCGAGTCGAACCAGCCCCCTCGGCCTTGCCTCCCCGCCCTCGTCAACCCTCCTGACGGCCTCGAGGACCTCCGCAGCGAGCCCAAGAGCATCGCGGCGGTCCAGCAGGCCTTCCACCAGGCGCAGCAGGCGGCGTGGGCGGCGAGTTGGGCGACGGCGCCCGCCGGCGCGGGACTTCGCAGCGTCACCGGCAAGGTCGCGCCTGGCGCCTCCTTCGCCCGGTACCACGCCACGCTCTCGCGCCGGCAGAGCACGCTGCTTGCCAGGCTGCGGCTCGACTTTGCCGGCCTCGCGGCGCACCTGCACCGCATCCAGCGCCACCCGACCGGCCTGTGCGAGTGCGGCGAGGAGGAGACTCGGGCCCACTTCCTCCTCGCCTGCCCCCTCTACGCCGCGCCTCGTGCTGCGCTCGTGCGTGCGACCGGCAAGGACGCCATGCCACCCCTCGCCACCCTCCTCACCGACCTCGCCCTCGCCCGCCCCGTCCTCAAGTTCGTCAACGACACCGGGCGGTTCCCTCGGCTGCACGAGGCGGTCAAGGACTCGGCGGGCACGGTCAAGCAGGGCGTCTAGGTGGACCTGAGGGACTCGGTGGACGCGTGGGAGGACTGGGGAGGGGATTCCTCGTGCGCCCGACCGTTCATCTCTATCCGCTGCCCTCCTCCTCCTCCTCCTTGCCAAACCTCATCCGCCAACCTCGCGACAACTCCGTCATTTCTCGGTCTTTTTCTTTCATTCTTCTTTCTTTCGACTCGTTATACCCTCCTCTACATCCCTGTACACCTTTCCGCCAACCTCGACATCGACTCGACCACCTCCCCCCCCCTCTTCCCGGCGGTGGGTACCTGGACGGGCCTTCCTCACGGGCGTGCGCATCCACTCGCTGCCTGCCGTCGCAGCGCGGCCCTGGGCAAGCCATACCCTCGGCGGCCGCAGCTGAGCGATGTCGTACGCCCTCAGGTCCGTCCTCAGCTTCTTCCTTGCCGCCATCTCGGCGGCGGACCTCCCCTCTCGCCCGCGTGTTTGCCGCTTGCCGCCCGCCTGCGCGTCAACCCTGGGCCAGTTGACCCGCACGCGGCTGCCGCAGCGCAACGCCGGTGCAGCTGGGCAAGGTGAAGAGCCTGACCTCCTCCTCGTCGGCGCCCTTTCGGGTGTCGGCTTGGGGAACCGCCACAACTCGCCCATTTCGACCTCGTTTTCCGCCGTTCTTCTTTCTATCGACTCGACACACCTTCCTTTACTACCCTGTACGCCTAGCGCAACCCTCCTTGACTTTTTCTTTGTCGTCATCGACACTTCCCTCCTTTCTTCGATACCTCCCTCATTTCTTGACCTCTCACGTTCTTTTTGAGCTTGTTTAGCACCTCTCCTCCCCCTCCACACCCTCCTCCACCTTCCTCCCCTTGGGCAGCGGGTAGCTGACCGGTCGACATGGGTCTGTAGAAGGCCTCAGGCGACTTGAAATGGAATCTCTCTCTCTCTCTCTATGAGGCAGAGGTCTCCCAGCCTACCGCTCAGCACAGGGACCATTGAACAGTATACCTTGATGGTAATGGAGCCAGATTTGCGATATTGCATCAGTAGCATGCTCAGCGGGACCATCCCCCCGAGGCTGCACCTTCTTTTTCCTTCCAGCCGGCCGTGGTGCGGTCGGATTGGGCTGCCCTTGCAGGGCAGAATAGAGTACAATACGCCCTAAATGGTTAGCTAGGTTAGAGGTTGAACGGACCTTGTGGCCCAGCTTGGCAGAGGCAAGCCTGTTCCTGGCAAGCCCCACCCTCTCGGACCCAAACCGTTTGCACGCGCAGCTCTATGAGGCAGAGGTCTCCCAGCCTACCGCTCAGCACAGGGACCATTGAACAGTATACCTTGATGGTAATGGAGCCAGATTTGCGATATTGCATCGGTAGCATGCTCAGCGGGACCATCCCCCCGAGGCTGCAGCTTCTTTTTCCTTCCAGCCGGCCGTGGTGCGGTCGGATTGGGCTGCCCTTGCAGGGCAGAATAGAGTACAACACGCCCTAAATGGTTAGCTAGGTTAGAGGTTGAACAGACCTTGTGGCCCAGCTTGGCAGAGGCAAGCCTGTTCCTGGCAAGCCCCACCCTCTCGGACCCAAACCGTTTGCACGCGCAGCTCTATGAGGCAGAGGTCTCCCAGCCTACCGCTCAGCACAGGGACCATTGAACAGTATACCTTGATGGTAATGGAGCCAGATTTGCGATATTGCATCAGTAGCATGCTCAGCGGGACCATCCCCCCGAGGCTGCACCTTCTTTTTCCTTCCAGCTGGCCGTGGTGCGGTCGGATTGGGCTGCCCTTGCAGGGCAGAATAGAGTACAATACGCTCTAAATGGTTAGCTAGGTTAGAGGTTGAACGGACCTTGTGGCCCAGCTTGGCAGAGGCAAACCTGTTCCTGGCAAGCCCCACCCTCTCGGACCCAAACCGTTTGCACGCGCAGCTCTATGAGGCAGAGGTCTCCCAGCCTACCGCTCAGCACAGGGACCATTGAACAGTATACCTTGATGGTAATGGAGCCAGATTTGCGATATTGCATCGGTAGCATGCTCAGCGGGACCATCCCCCCGAGGCTGCACCTTCTTTTTCCTTCCAGCTGGCCGTGGTGCGGTCGGATTGGGCTGCCCTTGCAGGGCAGAATAGAGTACAATACGCTCTAAATGGTTAGCTAGGTTAGAGGTTGAACGGACCTTGTGGCCCAGCTTGGCAGAGGCAAACCTGCTCCTGGCAAGCCCCACCCTCTCGGACCCAAACCGTTTGCACGCGCAGCTCTATGAGGCAGAGGTCTCCCAGCCTACCGCTCAGCACAGGGACCATTGAACAGTATACCTTGATGGTAATGGAGCCAGATTTGCGATATTGGATCAGTAGCTTGCTCAGCGGGACCATCCCCCCGAGGCTGCACCTTCTTCTTCCTTCCAGCTGGCCGTGGTGCGGTCGGATTGGGCTGCCCTTGCAGGGCAGAATAGAGTACGATACGCTCTAAATGGTTAGCTGGGTTAGAGGTTGAACAGACCTTGTGGCCCAGCTCTCCAGAGGCAAACCTGTTCCTGGCAAGCCCCACCCTCTCGGACCCAAACCGTTTGCACGCGCAGCTCTATGAGGCAGAGGTCTCCCAGCCTACCGCTCAGCACAGGGACCATTGAACAGTATACCTTGATGGTAATGGAGCCAGATTTGCGATATTGCATCAGTAGCATGCTCAGCGGGACCATCCCCCCGAGGCTGCACCTTCTTTTTCCTTCCAGCCGGCCGTGGTGCGGTCGGATTGGGCTGCCCTTGCAGGGCAGAATAGAGTACGATACGCCCTAAATGGTTAGCTAGGTTAGAGGTTGAACGGACCTTGTGGCCCAGCTTGGCAGAGGCAAACCTGTTCCTGGCAAGCCCCACCCTCTCGGACCCAAACCGTTTGCACGCGCAGCTCTATGAGGCAGAGGTCTCCCAGCCTACCGCTCAGCACAGGGACCATTGAACAGTATACCTTGATGGTAATGGAGCCAGATTTGCGATATTGCATCGGTAGCATGCTCAGCGGGACCATCCCCCCGAGGCTGCACCTTCTTTTTCCTTCCAGCCGGCCGTGGTGCGGTCGGATTGGGCTGCCCTTGCAGGGCAGAATAGAGTACGATGCGCTATAAATGGTTAGCTAGGTTAGAGGTTGAACAGACCTTGTGGCCCAGCTCGGCAGAGGCAAACCTGTTCCTGGCAAGCCCCACCCTCTCGGACCCAAACCGTTTGCACGCGCAGCTCTATGAGGCAGAGGTCTCCCAGCCTACCGCTCAGCACAGGGACCATTGAACAGTATACCTTGATGGTAATGGAGCCAGATTTGCGATATTGCATCAGTAGCATGCTCAGCGGGACCATCCCCCCGAGGCTGCACCTTCTTTTTCCTTCCAGCCGGCCGTGGTGCGGTCGGATTGGGCTGCCCTTGCAGGGCAGAATAGAGTACAATACGCCCTAAATGGTTAGCTAGGTTAGAGGTTGAACGGACCTTGTGGCCCAGCTTGGCAGAGGCAAACCTGTTCCTGGCAAGCCCCACCCTCTCGGACCCAAACCGTTTGCACGCGCAGCTCTATGAGGCAGAGGTCTCCCAGCCTACCGCTCAGCACAGGGACCATTGAACAGTATACCTTGATGGTAATGGAGCCAGATTTGCGATATTGCATCAGTAGCATGCTCAGCGGGACCATCCCCCCGAGGCTGCACCTTCTTTTTCCTTCCAGCCGGCCGTGGTGCGGTCGGATTGGGCTGCCCTTGCAGGGCAGAATAGAGTACGATACGCCCTAAATGGTTAGCTAGGTTAGAGGTTGAACGGACCTTGTGGCCCAGCTTGGCAGAGGCAAACCTGTTCCTGGCAAGCCCCACCCTCTCGGACCCAAACCGTTTGCACGCGCAGCTCTATGAGGCAGAGGTCTCCCAGCCTACCGCTCAGCACAGGGACCATTGAACAGTATACCTTGATGGTAATGGAGCCAGATTTGCGATATTGCATCAGTAGCATGCTCAGCGGGACCATCCCCCCGAGGCTGCACCTTCTTTTTCCTTCCAGCCGGCCGTGGTGCGGTCGGATTGGGCTGCCCTTGCAGGGCAGAATAGAGTACGATGCCGCTATAAATGGTTAGCTAGGTTAGAGGTTGAACAGACCTTGTGGCCCAGCTCGGCAGAGGCAAACCTGTTCCTGGCAAGCCCCACCCTCTCGGACCCAAACCGTTTGCACGCGCAGCTCTATGAGGCAGAGGTCTCCCAGCCTACCGCTCAGCAAAGGGACCATTGAACAGTATACCTTGATGGTAATGGAGCCAGATTTGCGATATTGCATCGGTAGCATGCTCAGCGGGACCATCCCCCCGAGGCTGCAGCTTCTTTTTCCTTCCAGCCGGCCGTGGTGCGGTCGGATTGGGCTGCCCTTGCAGGGCAGAATAGAGTACGATACGCCCTAAATGGTTAGCTAGGTTAGAGGTTGAACAGACCTTGTGGCCCAGCTCTCCAGAGGCAAACCTGTTCCTGGCAAGCCCCACCCTCTCGGACCCAAACCGTTTGCACGCGCAGCTCTATGAGGCAGAGGTCTCCCAGCCTACCGCTCAGCACAGGGACCATTGAACAGTATACCTTGATGGTAATGGAGCCAGATTTGCGATATTGCATCAGTAGCATGCTCAGCGGGACCATCCCCCCGAGGCTGCACCTTCTTTTTCCTTCCAGCCGGCCGTGGTGCGGTCGGATTGGGCTGCCCTTGCAGGGCAGAATAGAGTACGATACGCCCTAAATGGTTAGCTAGGTTAGAGGTTGAACGGACCTTGTGGCCCAGCTTGGCAGAGGCAAACCTGTTCCTGGCAAGCCCCACCCTCTCGGACCCAAACCGTTTGCACGCGCAGCTCTATGAGGCAGAGGTCTCCCAGCCTACCGCTCAGCACAGGGACCATTGAACAGTATACCTTGATGGTAATGGAGCCAGATTTGCGATATTGCATCGGTAGCATGCTCAGCGGGACCATCCCCCCGAGGCTGCACCTTCTTTTTCCTTCCAGCCGGCCGTGGTGCGGTCGGATTGGGCTGCCCTTGCAGGGCAGAATAGAGTACGATGCGCTATAAATGGTTAGCTAGGTTAGAGGTTGAACAGACCTTGTGGCCCAGCTCGGCAGAGGCAAACCTGTTCCTGGCAAGCCCCACCCTCTCGGACCCAAACCGTTTGCACGCGCAGCTCTATGAGGCAGAGGTCTCCCAGCCTACCGCTCAGCAAAGGGACCATTGAACAGTATACCTTGATGGTAATGGAGCCAGATTTGCGATATTGCATCGGTAGCATGCTCAGCGGGACCATCCCCCCGAGGCTGCAGCTTCTTTTTCCTTCCAGCCGGCCGTGGTGCGGTCGGATTGGGCTGCCCTTGCAGGGCAGAATAGAGTACGATACGCCCTAAATGGTTAGCTAGGTTAGAGGTTGAACAGACCTTGTGGCCCAGCTCTCCAGAGGCAAACCTGTTCCTGGCAAGCCCCACCCTCTCGGACCCAAACCGTTTGCACGCGCAGCTCTATGAGGCAGAGGTCTCCCAGCCTACCGCTCAGCAAAGGGACCATTTAGTAGTATACCTTGATGGTAATGAAGCCAAATTTGCGAAATTACATCAGTAGCATGCTCAGCAGGACCATCCCCCCGAGGCTGCACCTTCTTTTTCCTTCCAGCCGGCCGTGACACAGTCAGATTGGGGGGCCCTTGCAGGGCAGAACAGTGTACAATGCGCTCTAAATGGTTGGCTAGGTTAGAGATTGAACGAACCTTGTGGCCCAGCTCTGCAGCCCATCCCCCTGAGGCCGCACCTTCTTCTTCCTTCCAGCCGCCCGTGACACAGTCAGATTGGGCTGCCCTTGCAGGGCAGAACAGATTACAATGCGCTCTCAATGGTTGGCTAGGTTAGAGGTTGAACGGACCTTGTGGCCCAGCTCTGCAGCCCATCCCCCTGAGGCTGCACCTTCCTTTTCCTTCCAGCCGGCCGTGGCACGGTCGGATTGGGCCGCCCTTGCAGGGCAGAATAGAGTAACGTGCGTTCTAAATGGTTAGCTAGGATAGAAGGTGAACGGAGCTTGTGGCCCAGCTCTGCAGCCCATCCCCCTGAGGCCGCACCTTCTTCTTCCTTCCAGCCGGCCGTGACACGGTCAGATTGGGCCCTTGGCCCTCCGGGCACACCACTTGGCGCAGGGACCATATAATAGTATACATTGATGGTAATGGAGCCAGATTTGGGCCAGTGCATCAGTCACGTCCTCAGCCAGACCAAGCGTCGGGGCCCCCTTGGACCCAACCCGTCTGCGCGCACAGCTCCATGAGGAACAGGGCTACCGACCTACCGCTTGGCACAGGGACCATATAATAGTATACCTTGATGGTAATGGAGCCAGATTTGGGCCAGTGCATCAGTCACATCCTCAGCCAGACCAAGCCTCCCAGCCCCACTCGGACCAAAACCGTCTGCGCGCACAGCTCCATGAGGAACAGGGCTACCGACCTACCGCTTGGCACAGGGACCATACGATAGTATACCGTGATGGCACTGGAGCCATATTTGGGCCAGTGCACCAGTAGCATTGTCGGCCAGACCAAGCCTCTTGGCCCCACTCGGACCCAACCCGTCTGCACGCACAGCTCGATGAGGAACAGGGCTACCGACCTACCGCTTGGCGCAGGGACCATATAATAGTATACCTTGATGGTAATGGAGCCAGATTTGGGCCAGTGCATCAGTCACATCCTCAGCCAGACCAAGCCTCCCAGCCCCACTCGGACCAAAACCGTCTGCGCGCACAGCACCATGAGGAACAGGGCTACCAACCTACTGCTTGGCACAGGGACCATATAATAGTATACCGTGATGGTAATGGAGCCAGATCTGCGCCAGTGCATCAGTCACGTCCTCAGCCAGACCAAGCGTCTTGGCCCCACTCGGACCCAACCCGTCTGCACGCACAGCTCGATGAGGAACAGGGCTACCGACCTACCGCTTGCCGCAGGGACCATATAATAGTATACCTTGATGGTAATGGAGCCAGATTTGGGCCAGTGCATCAGTCACATCCTCAGCCAGACCAAGCCTCCCAGCCCCACTCGGACCCAACCCGTCTGCACGCACAGCTCGATGAGGAACAGGGCTACCGACCTACCGCTTGCCGCAGGGACCATATAATAGTATACCTTGATGGTAATGGAGCCAGATTTGGGCCAGTGCATCAGTCACATCCTCAGCCAGACCAAGCCTCCCAGCCCCACTCGGACCAAAACCGTCTGCGCGCACAGCTCCATGAGGAACAGGGCTACCGACCTACCGCTTGGCACAGGGACCATACGATAGTATACCGTGATGGCACTGGAGCCATATTTGGGCCAGTGCACCAGTAGCATTGTCGGCCAGACCAAGCCTCCCAGCCCCACTCGGACCAAAACCGTCTGCGCGCACAGCTCCATGAGGAACAGGGCTACCGACCTACCGCTTGGCACAGGGACCATACGATAGTATACCGTGATGGCACTGGAGCCATATTTGGGCCAGTGCACCAGTAGCATTGTCGGCCAGACCAAGCCTCTTGGCCCCACTCGGACCCAACCCGTCTGCGTGCACAGCTCGATGAGGAACAGGGCTACCGACCTACTGCTTGGCACGGGGACCATATAATAGTATACCTTGATGGTAATGGAGCCAGATTTGGGCCAGTGCATCAGTCACATCCTCAGCCAGACCAAGCCTCCCAGCCCCACTCGGACCAAAACCGTCTGCGCGCACAGCTCAATGAGGAACAGGGCTACCGACCTACCGCTTGGTGCAGGGACCATATAATAGTATACCTTGATGGTAATGGAGCCAGATTTGGGCCAGTGCATCAGTCACATCCTCAGCCAGACCAAGCCTCCCAGCCCCACTCGGACCCAACCCGTCTGCACGCACAGCTCGATGAGGAACAGGGCTACCGACCTACCGCTTGCCGCAGGGACCATATAATAGTATACCTTGATGGTAATGGAGCCAGATTTGGGCCAGTGCATCAGTCACATCCTCAGCCAGACCAAGCCTCCCAGCCCCACTCGGACCAAAACCGTCTGCGCGCACAGCTCCATGAGGAACAGGGCTACCAACCTACCGCTTGGCACAGGGACCATACGATAGTATACCGTGATGGCACTGGAGCCATATTTGGGCCAGTGCACCAGTAGCATTGTCGGCCAGACCAAGCCTCTTGGCCCCACTCGGACCCAACCCGTCTGCACGCACAGCTCGATGAGGAACAGGGTTACCAACCTACCGCTTGGCACGGGGACCATGTAAGAGTATACCTTGATGGTAATGGAGCCAGATTTGGGCCAGTGCATTGGTAGCATCCTCAGCCAGACCAAGCCGCCCAGCCCCACTCGGACCCAAACCGTCTGCGCGCACAGCACCATGAGGAACAGGGCTACCAACCTACTGCTTGGCACAGGGACCATATAATAGTATACCGTGATGGTAATGGAGCCAGATTTGCGCCAGTGCATCAGTCACGTCCTCAGCCAGACCAAGCGTCTTGGCCCCACTCGGACCCAACCCGTCTGCACGCACAGCTCGATGAGGAACAGGGCTACCGACCTACCGCTTGGCGCAGGGACCATATAATAGTATACCTTGATGGTAATGGAGCCAGATTTGGGCCAGTGCATCAGTCACATCCTCAGCCAGACCAAGCCTCCCAGCCCCACTCGGACCCAACCCGTCTGCACGCACAGCTCGATGAGGAACAGGGCTACCGACCTACCGCTTGCCGCAGGGACCATATAATAGTATACCTTGATGGTAATGGAGCCAGATTTGGGCCAGTGCATCAGTCACATCCTCAGCCAGACCAAGCCTCCCAGCCCCACTCGGACCAAAACCGTCTGCGCGCACAGCTCCATGAGGAACAGGGCTACCGACCTACCGCTTGGCACAGGGACCATACGATAGTATACCGTGATGGCACTGGAGCCATATTTGGGCCAGTGCACCAGTAGCATTGTCGGCCAGACCAAGCCTCCCAGCCCCACTCGGACCAAAACCGTCTGCGCGCACAGCTCCATGAGGAACAGGGCTACCGACCTACCGCTTGGCACAGGGACCATACGATAGTATACCGTGATGGCACTGGAGCCATATTTGGGCCAGTGCACCAGTAGCATTGTCGGCCAGACCAAGCCTCTTGGCCCCACTCGGACCCAACCCGTCTGCGTGCACAGCTCGATGAGGAACAGGGCTACCGACCTACTGCTTGGCACGGGGACCATATAATAGTATACCTTGATGGTAATGGAGCCAGATTTGGGCCAGTGCATCAGTCACATCCTCAGCCAGACCAAGCCTCCCAGCCCCACTCGGACCAAAACCGTCTGCGCGCACAGCTCAATGAGGAACAGGGCTACCGACCTACCGCTTGGTGCAGGGACCATATAATAGTATACCTTGATGGTAATGGAGCCAGATTTGGGCCAGTGCATCAGTCACGTCCTCAGCCAGACCAAGCCTCAAACCTAAGCGGACCATAGGGCTGGAGCGTCCGAGGCTCCCACACCTCAATCCTGTAACTGACCCAACCTGAAACTCTCACACCCTATCATTCACTGTGTGGAGCACCTGTCACCAACAGGACAGGGTCTCTGGGCCAGATCCTTGCGCAACCCACAACCTAAGCGGACCATAGGGCTGGAGCGTCCGAGGCTCCCACACCTCAATCCTGTAACTGACCCAACCTGAAACTCTCACACCCTATCATTCACTGTGTGGAGCACCTGTCACCAACAGGACAGGGTCTCTGGGCCAGATCCTTGCGCAACCCAAAACCTAAGCGGACCATAGGCCTGGAGCGTCCGAGGCTCCCACGCCTCGATCCTGTAAGTGACCCAACCTGAAACTCTCACACCCTATCATTCACTGTGTGGAGCACCTGTCACCAACAGGACAGGGTCTCTGGGCCAGATCCTTGCGCAACCCAAAACCTCAGCGGACCATAGGCCTGGAGCGTCCGAGGCTCCCACGCCTTGATCCTGTAGTGCCATGCTTTACTGCCACCCCTGCCCACCTTGACCTCCTCAAGCGCTGTTGTTTGCCAATCTTGCAGCGTTACACTCTGATGTGACTGGACTGCTCTCACTACTTGCACAACAGCAGTGTGCCCTGAACTTGTTTGCCCCAACAGCCTCCGTCGAGCACTTGCGCAAGCCCAACCTTTGTTGGTCACTGCTAAGCCTCTCCACTATCTCTTGCTGCCCGTTGTGCCAGAGGGCCGGTCCTCCTCCACCGCTTGCGTAGCTCTGTCTGTCTCTCTTGACAACCTATCTCTCCCTCTCTTACCTGAGGTCTTGTGAGAGCATTGCTGCAGCTCCTGACCACCCTGCGATACCGTCCTGCCGCGCCTCTGATCTGGGCCAAGTTGCGAGGGGGTTGTCCGCAGCAAAAGGAGCCGCACACTTCCCCTGCCGCGCAAAATCCAAGCGCCAAAACAAAAGCTCTTCGACCGGGAATTGAACCCGGGTCTCTGCCGCGTTGGTCCATGAGGACTGACAAGGCAATATACTAGCCACTATACTATCGAAGATGCGCTTGGGCGTCACATTAGATCTTGCATCCCAGTTCAAATCTTCTTTGCGCGCCGCTGCTGCGCGGTGGACAGACCCGCAGCCTCCGGACGACACGCGAGAAGGAAGGCCTGGCTTGCAGACCCGACGAGAGGCCGAGAAGAGGGGATCACGCGGCAAAAACCCAAATTGCGGTCCAAGGTGGATACGTCGGCACGCCGCATACATGCAGGCGAGATAGTATAATGGCTAGTACACTCGGTTCTGACTTACTCTGCTTCCGAGCAATCTGGGTTCGATCCCCAGTCACGCCTCCCTTTTTGGCCAACGCGCGCTCCGTCTCGGTACGGTCATGCACTCGTCCTCGCGCGACCGGCCGCGCAAAACGGTGCCGAACTGAGGGGGACGAGGTCTCTCTTTGCACTTTTGCCGCAGGAGGACCGCTCTAACGCGCGCTCTCGCTTTCGAGCCCGGTCGACTTTCTCGAGTGCACGGTGCCAGCAGGGAATGGTGCGGTTGCAGGTGGACGCAAGGAAATAGTCCCGAGAAGTCCTGCGATAGAAGAGAGGGAGAGGGAAGAGGTTTTACAGCCCGGGAGGAAGGAGGAGGGAAGAGGGCGGGCACAGAGGCGGACACGGGCACGTCTAGAGGGGGTGGTGGGAGGGCGAGCGGGGCACTGACTACACGTACCTGTGTGCGGGCGAGGGACCGTCAGTCGGGGTGCGTGAGGGAGAAAGGGAGAGGGGGCGCACTTGGAGAAGAGGGGAATGAGGGTCTGAGCGAGGGTGAACGAGAAGATGAGCTTGGGGCCGACGACGCTGTGTGCGCCGGATCGAAAAGACATGTCAGTGCGCAACCCTCGCGAGAAAGGAGAGCGAGGCGACGCACAGGACCTTTGGCGTCAAGCCCTTGAAGAAGGCCGACGCGCCCTCGTTCTTGATGAGCTCGCGCACGACCGTCATGCCGCCGACCTTGCTCTCAAAGTTCTGGTTCTGGATGCGCGTCTTGATGACGTCGAGCGGCTGCGAGATGGCGATGGACGAGATCTGCGTGAATCGGGTGGGCGACGGTCAGCTCTGGGTACTCACGACGACGAGGACGAGGGAAGGGAAGAGAAGGGCAGGCAACAGGACGCACCGATCCGGCGATGGACGCGATAAAGTTCTGGTACCACGTCGCCGTGCGGTAGTCCTCGAGCTTGAACACGTACTCCTTGGTGAACGCCGAGCCACCGAACAGCTGCGTAGTGCGGGGCGAGGACAGGGTCGAGTCAGTCTCGGTCGGTCGGGCTGACTGTCGGTCCGGCCCGGCGAGAGAGAGGGAGAGAGGGGAGAGAGGGAGGGAGAGCGGGGGAAGAGAGAGCGGGACGCACGGCAAACGAGCCGGGCGCGTTGCGCGCGGCGGTCCACGACGCGCCGCGGTACAGCGAGAAGCCCTCGTCGCGGACGATCTGGACAAAGCCGCGCGAGCGGAACGCCTCGGGGTTGGTCCTGCGCGAGGTTCGAGTGAGCGGATCCGGGTCGGGGGAGACGAGCTTCCGAGGCGAAGGAGAGAGAGGGAGGTGCGACGCACTGACGCTTGATCTTGAGGACGTCGAGGGGCAGGAGGACGATCTCGCCGATGCCGGTCAGGCTGCGCAGGGAGGGGTGGGACGGCGGGCCACGTTAGCGCTGCGGCACGAGGGTCGGCGCCTGGGAGGGGGGAGGCAAGGACGCACGAGCCGGCAGTGGCAGCCATCATGGCCTTGCCGTTCTTCTCGCCGAACGCGCCGTCAAAGCTCTTCTTGAAGTTGCGCGACAGGAAGTCGTTGAAGTACGGCTGGCCGCCAAACTGCGAGGCGAGGCGAGGCGAGGCGATGGGAGGTGCAGCCGTCAGTGACCATCAGGGAGCGCCGAGGGCGAAAGGGGAGAGGTGCGCACCTTGTAGACACGCCTGCACGCGGGAAGGAGACGAGGGAGAGGTCAGTTCCTGGGTCCGTCGAGTCAAGGGAGACGAGGGAGGGAGGGAGCGCACTGGAGGACTGCACGAGGGGGAACGAGCTAGGTCAGTACGACTCTGCGGAGCGAAGGAAGAGGACCGGGGACGCACCCTTGTACCCTGCGGCGTAACCGAGACCCGGGAAGAGCGACAGGAACTTCTGACCGGCGCGCGCGTTGGCGTGCTCTCGGAAGACGATCTCCATCATGGGCTTCTGTGGGTGGGGCGCGTGATCCGTCAGCTCGGCGTGCGAGGGAAGGCGGACCAGGCTAGTGGGGGCGAGACGCACGCCCGTGACCTTGTTGGACATGAGGCGCTTGGCGACCGTGTCGCTGCGGCGAGGCGAGGGAGGGGCGCAGAGGTCAGCTTCGGGTGCAGAGGAGGAAGATGGAGGCGAGTGCGTACACCGGGTGGAAGATGATGAGCTCGGCGATGCCTGCGGGAGGACGATAGGCGTGATCAGTTTGGGGAACCGGGGAGGGAGGTCGAGGAGGAAATGGAGGGACAGACCCGAGGTGCCGGAACCGAGGATGCGGGCGGCGTGCGAGTCCTTTCCACCGGCAGCAGGGGGCGACATGGCTACAGGTACGACGGGCGAGAGGGAGACCGGGGAGAGGAGAGAGGAGGAGCGAGGTGGGGAGAGACAGACGAGCACGAACGGGGCAAAACTCCCAGCGACCTCGTCCCCTCCTCTCCTCGTCGCCCTGGTCCTGCCAGTACCGCCCTCACTCGCCGCGATGAAGACCGCACGCGCCATCGTGCGCACCGCCAACCTCGCCGCCGCCCCTCGCCCCAGCCCTCCCTCGACCTCGACCTCGTCCTCCTCCTTCCCCCTCGCCTTCATCGGTCCCGGCGCACCCCGCTCCGTCTCGTCGTCGTCCGCCGCAGCCGCGTCCGCCAAGGCCCAGGGCAAGGCCGCCGCAGCACCAGCTCCCGCTGCCGCACCGGTCGAGCTCCCCGCCAACGTCTCGTACGGCCAGACGGCGCGCTCCCGGCTGCGCGACCACTACGACGCGTCGCTCTCGCACGACCTCCTGTACCTCCTGTACTCGCACCCGACCCACGTCGAGGCCCAGACGGGCCGCCTCCCCGACCCCTTGTCGCGCTCGCCCGTGTGGAACCCGGCCAACCCGTACGCGAGCGGGCGCGCGGCGCCGCCGCGCCCAAAGGGCAACCGGTACCTCGTGCCCAACCCGTCGTACACGTCGCCCGACGCCGTCCCGCAACTCGAGTCGATCACGGTCGAGTGCATGACCAAGACGGCCGTCGGCGTCAAGAGCAACCTGCTGCCCGTCATCATGGCCTTCCAGGCCATCACGGGCGAGCCGCTCCAGAGCAAGCACCCGGGCGCGTACGGCCCCGGTTCGGGCAAGGGCATCGTCGTCACCAAGTCGACCAAGAAGTCGGCGTCGTTCAAGATCCGCGCCGGCGCGCCGACGGGCGTCAAGGTCGAGCTCAAGGGCGAGCAGATGTACACCTTCCTCGAGTCGGTCGTCGATTTCGTCCTCCCGCGCCTCAAGACGTTCAACGGGATCCCGCTCCCGGCCGCGTCGCACCCGCGCCAGTCCATGTCGTCGACGTCGGGCGTCGTCGCGTTCGGCCTCCCGCCAGAGGCCATGGGCCTCTTCCCGCAGGTCGAGGTCAACCTCGACCAGTACCCGCGCGCGTACGGCATGAACATCTTTTGCGTCACGAGCGCAAAGGGCCGCGGCGCGCAGGACCAGGCGCGCGCGCTCCTGTCGGGCATGGGTCTCCCGTTCGTCAAGCGGTGAGCGAGGGCGCGGGCGCGGGCTGCGGGCGTGCATGTGCGCGAGGGGTTTGGGGCGCGGTCGTCGTCGTCGTTGTACTATTCGCAAGTCCAGGCTCTCTCATGGTCCGTGCGCGAGAGCGAGAGAGAGAGAGAGAGAGAGAGAGAGAGAGAGAGAGAGCTTCCTCCTTGGTCTCGCACTTCGAGCCTCCCTTCTCCTCCTTCGCTCTCGAGCTGTATGGAACGACCAGGGCGGCAACGAGGCGTCGCCGGTGCGCAGCGTACCGAGACGCACCTCTCGCTGGCTGTCGACCGGCAGGTCGTCGCTCGCACCTCCACTCCGCTCGCCCGGGCCCCTTGCTCGCTCTCTCTCGTCGCCCGACGCTCGCGCCCGCGATTCCGACGTCGACTCGCCCGGCGTCTCTCAGAGCGCTGGCTCGCCGGCTCGCCGGCGACTCGCAATCGACCGTGCAATGAGCTAAAAGTCGAGTAGCGCGAGAGCTTGAGGTGCGCAGCTGCTGGCAAAGCGAACGAGCGAGGCGCTCATCTCTTCAAGTTCGTTGCTCGGACAGATCGAAGCGTGTCTCGCTGCAGGGAGAGACGGAGTCTCTCTCCCTGGCTCGATCACCTCGGGAAGCAGGCGAAGCCAGATTGCCGCCCTCCTTTGTGCGACGAGCGCCGACGAGCGAGCGAGTGAGCGACCGCCCCGAGCGCGAGAAGCGCGTGTGCTCGAGAGGTGCGAGAGCTCTGAGAAGGCGCGTGCGCGGGCCAAGTGCAAAGGGAAGCCCGCGCCCGCAAGCGGGAGTGGCTCTGGTTGCACCCTCTCATTTTGTTAGCGCACTTTCCCTGCCGAGATGGACTCGCCGCCCGCGTCGACCAAGCGCCCGCGGGAAGTGTCCGGCGGCAACGTGAGACCTCATCTCTCTCGCGACCGCCGACCGCCGCTGCGCCCTGAAGGCAGCAGCAGCTCGACCAGCACCGCCCAGGAGGCCTTTGCCGCCTTGCTGTCGGGCCTGCACCCATCGTCGTCGCCGCACACACCTCGCGCGGTCGAGCGCGACCCGGTCTTCTGCGCCTCCCCGCTCTACTCTCCCGCCGTCGTCGTCCCGCCCACCACCGCCGTCGCCATGGACAGCCAGCCGCCACATGCGTTCCAGCACCTGCAGCACCAGCACCCGCACCAGCAGCCCCTCCAGCCCCAGCAGCACGGCGGCTACTCGCCCACCGACCCCTCGCCGTTCGTCACTGGTGCTCCCGCCGGCGGCCCCGCAGCTTCTCCCGGCGCAGAGGGCCACTACGGCGGCCATGGCGCCCTCGCGAGCAGCCTCCAGGGCCTGCACGAGCCATCTGTACGTCCCCCTCTCGCTTGCCTCTCTCTCGCGCCGGCTCCTCGCGCGAGGTGTGTGCGGCGGCGCCGGGGGCGGTGCTTTTCCTCTCCCACGCACGGGGCTGACCACACGCCGCCGCAACCCTCGCAGTACCCGCCTCCGATGCACCACGACACGGCCATGTCGCCCTCGTCGGCCGCCTCGTTCGCGACCCCGGCCCTGAGCCACGACGGCAGCGTCGTGTCCCTTTCTTCGTCGGCCGACTCGCCCGCGACCCTCCCGCTCCAGTTCACGCCCGGCTCGTCCCCGGCGTACCTCCACCAGGCGGCGAGCCCGGCCCAGGGCGACTACTTTGGCGGCGCCGGCGCCGGCGGGGTCGGTGGGTCGCCCGGCATGGTCGGCGCGGGCGCGGGCGTCGGTGGACCTACCGTCGGCCTCGGGTTCGGCGCGCTCGCCGCCGCCGAGGGCAAGGGCAAGGAGCGCCAGGGCCCGTCGCCCGGCGCGAGCGCGGGTGCGGCCGACAGGGTGGGCGCGCGCGCGAGCCCGGCAGAGCGGGAGCCGCCGAGGCGTCAGACGGTGCGGCCGGCAGAGTTCAGGCGCAGGGGCGAGGAGCTCGGGTTGTCGCTCGGTGACTTTGACATGCTTGACACGCTCGGGTGCGTCCCGTTTACCCCCTCGTTCTCTCTATCTCGGCGCTCCCTCGCGCGTCGTCCCTGACACCCTCTTTCTCTCTCGTCGCCCGCAGCACCGGCACTTTCGGTCGCGTCCTCCTCGCTCGACTGCGCACGTCGCCCAACCGGCCCAACCAGACGCAGCCGCACTACTTCGCGATGAAGGTCCTCGAGAAGAACACGGTCGTGCGCCTGCGCCAGGTCGAGCACGTCAATTCGGAGCGCTCGACGCTCGCGCACGTGCGGCACCCGTTCGTCGTCAACCTGTTCTGCACCTTCCAGGACGAGGCCAACCTGTACATGCTCCTCGAGTACGTCCAGGGCGGCGAGCTCTTCTCGCACCTGCGGCGCGCGCAGCGCTTCTCGGCCGACGTCGCGCGCTTCTACACGGCCAACATCATCCTCGTCCTCGAGAACCTGCACGCCCAGGACATCATCTACCGCGACCTCAAGCCCGAGAACCTCCTCATCGACTCGACCGGCCACATCAAGGTCACCGACTTTGGCTTTGTGCGTCCCCCTCGCTCTCTCGTCTCGCCCGTTCACGCTCTGACGAGCTGTCACGCACGCAGGCCAAGTACGTGCCCGAGCGCACCTGGACCCTGTGCGGCACGCCCGAGTACCTCGCTCCCGAGATCGTGCGTCCAACTCCTCCTCCTCGCTCGGACCTGTCGACCGTCGCTCACGCTTGCCCGCGCGGCAGATCACCGCCACGGGCCACGGCGCCGCCGCCGACTGGTGGGCGCTCGGCGTCCTCCTGTTCGAGCTCCTCGCCGGCTACCCGCCCTTCTTTGCCGACAACCCGCTCGAGATCTACGAAAAGATCCTCGCCGGGCGGTATGGCGTCCCGCGGCACATCGACCCGCTCGCCAAGGACCTCATCGGGCGGCTCTTGACCGACGACCTCACCAAGCGGCTCGGCAACCTCAAGGGCGGCGCGCAGGACGTCAAGAACCACCCGTGGTTCGAGGGCGTCGACTGGGAGTCGCTCGCGCGCAAGGAGATCAGGGTGCGTCCGCGCCGTCCTCCCGTCCTTGTCAGGCTCGTCGCAAAGTGGCGCCGTGACTGACTAGCTCGTCGATGGTGCTCTGCGCAGGCGCCCATCATCCCGATGACGATCAACCCGGGCGATGTGAGCAACTACGAGCGGTACCCGGCGACGGCCATCGAGACGCTGCCCGGCGTCCTGCGCGCCATCTCGCAGCGCAAGTACGGCTTCAGCCCCGAGAAGGGCCCCGACCCGTACGGGTACCTGTTCCCGCTCTTCTAGGAGCCGGGCGCCGGTCGTCGTCCTCCTCGCTCCCTCGCTCCCTCTCTCTCTCGCACCCTTCTCGCGCCTTTGCCGTTCTACCCTCGTTCCCTCCCTGTGAGTCGTTGTCACCACCGCACCTGCATAGCGTCCCTCGTCCTCCCCTTCTTCAGCTTTGTCGATTTCCCCTTCCAGCTCCTCGATACCCTCTCGCTCTCTCTCTCCCTCTTCGCCCGCCCGCTTGAGCACAACCACTATTCCCCCCTCGCGCCTCGTAGTTCGTCGTTCCCTCGCAAACCCGAACTCGCAGCTTTTCCTCTCCCTACTGTCGTTGTTTCCGACCGTGCCCGCGAGAGCGATCGAGCGAGACGAGGAGAGAAGCGCTCTCGAGAGCCGTGGACGTGCCGAGAGAGAGGGACGAGGACAGGACAGCACGAGTTGCACAGCTCACACAGGCACAACGAGTCTACAAGGTGGAAGGGAGGGGAGGGCCAAGAGAGAGCTAGTGGCGCTCAGGCCCAGGCGTGCGAGAGGAGGCGCTGCGTCGCGACGAGGCTCTGGTACTTGACGTCCGGGTCGGCGTGCGTCATGAGCTCCATGACGCGCGCTTTGGCGCCGAGGTCGTCGATGGCCCTGCACGCGGGAGGTGTGCGCGAGCGAGGGGAGGAGGAAGAGGAAGAAAGGAGGGAGGGAAGGGAAGGGAGGGAGGAAAGGCGAGGTGAGTGACCGTGCGGGCGAGCGCGACGAGAGGAGGCAAACGCGAGACGCACTTCTTGGCGTTGTCGTAGAACTTGACGAACTGGGCGAGGTCGTTGGCGGCGACGGCAAGCGTCGTCGCGTCGTGCGAGCTCATGAGGATGCGCACGAGGACCCTGTTTCGCGCGCAGGCGGAGCGAGGGTCAGTCCTGCTCATCTCTCGCTCGCTCACTCGGTCCAGGCGAGCGGGCGCAGACAGAGAGAGAGAGAGAGAGAGAGACGCACTTAAGCTGTTCGCGGTCGCGGTCGACGAGCTTGGGCGCGTTGTCGCGCCAGAAGTCGTCGTTCTTGTGCGGCGGCGACCACGTCAACTCGCCCGACGCGAGCTCCGACTTGTACTCGTCGTACGTCCTGTGCTCCGGACCGCCAGCTAATCAGCGTGCGCTCGACCGGCGGTCGAACAGAGGCCGAGAGTGCGCAGCGAGAGGGGGACGCACGTGAGGCCCGCAAAGCTCGACTTCAGCTCGTCGACGAGAAAGTCGACGTCGTCCTTGATCTCGTCGTCCGAGAACTTGCGGCCTTGGAGCGTCTGGACGTAAGGGAGGACTTTGGCGACGAGCATGGGCGCGAGGTTGGCCTTCGGCGCCTTGGTGACGAGGTTGCGGAACGACGCGAGCGCGACGCGGATGACCTTTTCCTTGATGGCGCGCTTCGAGACGTCGAGGAGGAGCGGGATCAGGTTGTACTGCCTGCGCGCGCGAACCTCAATCGCGAGTCAGTCTCGCGATCGGGGAAGGACCGACGACGACCCGACAAGGAGAAACGCTCGTAACGCACGCGTTGATCTCGGCCGCGATGCGGTCCTCGAACGTGAGGAGCCAGAAGCAGAACGCGAGCTGGTACTGCATCTGCGGGCTCGGGCTCGCGCGCAGCAAGTGGACGAGGCTGTTGCGGGGCGTGGGGTGCGGGCGCGGCGTCAGTGCTCTGCGCATGACGCGAGGGGGAGATGAGAGAGAGTGGACGCACCCCTCGATGACCTTTGGGGCGGCGACGGCGTCTTTGCCCTCTGTCGGGCCCCAGCACATGGTGCGCGCGCGCGACACGCGCAGGACCGACTCGAGGCACTGGACGGCGACGTCCTGGCCCTCGGGGTCATTCGGTTGCCCTGGGTGCGCGGACGAGTGCGTCAGTCAGAGGGCTCTGGCGAGAACCGGAGAGAGAGAGAGAGGGCAGCGCACGGACGAGGTTGGACAGGTGCTGCAGGAGCTTGGCGATGACGTTGTCGGCCGGTGCGCGGTCGTACGACAGGATGGTCGACGTGATGGCCGACGCCTTGAGGCGGACAAAGTCGTCTTGAGAGTCGAGAAGCCTGTGTGCGGGTTGCGATGATTAGCGCGGTGCGTGCGAGGGGAGGAAGGAGGGAGCGAGGACGCACTTGAGGAGAGGAGGGTACGGGGAGTCGGAGCCAGAGATGAGGAGGGAGATGCGCTCCTCGCGGTCTGTCGGGAGGCAGAGGAGAGTCAGCGCCGACCCAAGATCTGGCAGAGGGAGGAGCGGGACGGACCTGCGATGAAGTCGCCGAGGAGGACGAGGACAAACTGGAGTGTGTCGTTGCGCGACAGCTTGTTGAGTAGCCGAATGTACAGTGCCGCGTACGTCTCGCCCTCCTGCGCACGCGGGACGAGAGGCTGGGTCAGCTCGAGGCCCCCAACTCGAGAGGGGGAGAGAGGAGGGAGGGACGACGGACGGCATCGAGAATGGGCTCCGCCTTGTCGCGGCTGGCGGCCACTCGCTGAATGAGCTGAACGTCGTCCTGGCCGAGCAGACCTGCGCGCTGGTACCCCTGCGAGCGGTGCGTGAGCATGACGACGAGACCCGCGTCGGCTGCTCCTCGTCGAGGCAGGGGTCGGGGAGAGAGAGAGGGGGACGCACGTCCCAGGGGATGGCCTTTGCGCGGATCTTGAGGCTGCGGTCGCTCATGAAGGGGTTGGCGACGAGCGACATGGTCGAAAGCGACCGGGCGGGGAAGGGGGAGCGAGAGGTTGGCGAGCAGGGGATCAGGGGTGCTGGCTGGTGGAGCTGCTGCCGAGTCGAGTGCTGCCGTGTAGAGTGGCGCTGGCGGTGCTAGAGTCGAGCTGTGGTGAGAGTGGCCGTCCTCCTCTCGATGGAGACAACGACGCTTCTTGGCTCCCGACCGCTCACTCTTACGCTTGCGCTGCGCCGCTCGGGGCCGCCAGAGGGGCCGGCTCACCTGCTGTGCCACTCGCGCTGTCGCGCACTCGCTCTGCTGCACCTCCACCTCGCTCGCTCCGCTTCCTCCTCCTCGTGCCTTCTCTCCCCCTCTGGCCCCGCTCTGGCCTTCGCACCGCTGCGAGCCGTCGCCGCGACGACCTCGTCTCGCTCTGATTCTCTCTCTCTCGCTCCTCGTCGTCGCTCTCGCACTCGTTCCCCAAGCCGCCTCGACCTCGCTCATGTACCCTCCTTCTCTCCGTCGCTTCTCTTCCCCGAGCGCACGACCTGAACTCGGTCGCCCCCTCTAGGTCTACCGTCGCACAGCCCTTTCAGCCGCACTTGGCTCGTCTCCCCTCGCCCTGCGCCAGCTGCACCTGCTCGGTGCGCCCCGCTCCTCTCCTTCGCGCGACCGGTCGAGCAACAGCAGCTGACCCGCTCCTTCTCGCAGACATCGGGCTGCCCTCGCCTGGGGTCCGTCGAGCCGACTGTCAGCAACGCCGACGTCCAGATTACGCTCGCGCAGGTCGAGCGCGGCGAGGACCTGCAGAGCTGGAGCGAGAGCGAGCGCAGCGACCTCGAGCGCGAGATTGTGCGTCCGTTTCGTTCCGCCTCTGCTCGCCCGCCTCCTCGTGCATCCGACTGACTCTCTCTACCTCTCGGGTCCGCAGGTCGCCGCATGGGAGAAGGAGGCGTGGTGAAGCAGCCCTCGTCGTCGCAAGCCGCTCGTCGCAGCTGTAGATAGATCTCTCGCCTCGTGCAACGCTTTAGTTCTCCCTAGTTCGGTCTGCCTCGCGCAGCTCATCTCCTCGATCATTGCGGCCTACGGCGACTGGGGCTTCACCCAGGTCCGCGGCGTCTCGGGTGGCTGGATCGGCATCGTCTGGTGCGTCCCGTCTCTCTCTTTCGTCTCCTTGGTCCAGGTCGCTCACTCTTCTCTCTCTCTCTCGTCGTCTTCAGGGTGTGGAACATTGTGTGGTTCTTCCCCTTGGACTTTGTCAAGTTCGGCGTCCGTGCGCTCGTGCGCATGTACAACACTCGCCGCGGCAAGCACGCCCAGGGCATCAAGCCGGTCGACGGCGTCCCCATCACGCGCACCCAGTCGCGCCACGAGTCGCTGTACTCGAACCGCACCGCACCTCGTTCCTGCGCCGCGCCCAGAACTCGGTCGGCCTCGGCAGAGATAGAGCGAATTGGGCAGCACGTCCGTCGTTGCAGCGCCTCACGGCAGCCTCCGAGCCCCACCTCGCTCGCCGCTCCACAACGCTCGCACCGTCGCCGTCCAGCTCGCCCACGCCGCCCGGACCGCGTCCCACAGCCCGCCGAGCCAGCCTCGCCCTGTGCTCGTCCTCGCCGCCGCTCCGAACGCAGCAGCCGACAGGCTCACGACGTCGAGCGCAAAGTCGCCCGCCTGGTCGCCAAAGTGGGACCGTGCCATGAAGCTGAGCCTGCGCGCACGAACCCGCCCTCGCGTCGTCAGGTGCCCGCCTGAGGAAGAGAGAGAAAAAGACAGAGAAAGAGAGAGAGAGGGGACGCACTCGTAGATCCTCGCCGGGTCAAACGGCTCTGCGTCGTCCGCCGGCCGCCCGCGGTACATCGGCTTGAACTCGTCCCACCTCGCGAGCCTCGTCACGCTCCGCTCCTCGCCCTTCTCGCCCTTCTCACCCTTCTCGCCCTCGACGTCGCCCTCGAGAAGCCCGTCGAGGTGGTCGCTCGCGTCAAACGCCCACTCGTACACCGTGACGCTCTCGCGCCTGCCGTCCGGGCGCCGTGCGGGCTCACTCGTCTTGAGCGCGAGGACGAAGCGGGTCACGGGGCCGGGGCCGCCGGCGGTGGCGTCGGTGAGGGACGAGGGAGGGGGAGGGACGTAGGTGAGGAGGAGGCCCGAGGTGCGCGAGCGAGAGAGGGACAGGCGCGAGGGGAAGAGGGTCGACTGCGAGGCGAAGCCGGCGCCGCCGAGGGTCGTGATGTCTGTGTCGGGCGGTGCACGTGTCAGTACTGCTCCGTCCACATGCACGCTGAGAGACGCACCGAGGTGGCCCTTGAAAGTCGCGACGTTGGTCCGGTCGTCGACGAGCCAGGACGACGAGGACGACCCGCCTCGCAGCGTGTCGTTGACGGCGTGGAATGTCGGCCACAGCTCCGAGGCACCGAACAAAGGCTGCAGGGCGTGCACAGTCAGCTCGGCGGGCGGTGTAGAGTGCGGGGAGGGCTCACCTTCGACATGCGGGCTGATGACGAGTAGAGGCGGGCAAGCGACGGGGCGAGGCGAGGCAGCTTGGAGGCGGTCGAGAAGGTGTGCAAGGGGAGGTGTGCGGGCTTTGCTGGCGAGCTGGTGGCACGAGCGAGTTGCGGTAGAGCAGGAGACGGAGCTGTCGGCGGCCGCAGCGAACGAGCGAGACCCGTCGCCTCTGTCGAGCTCTTGCCCAGCAGGAGAAGCGAGCCCTTCGAATGCAGGCCGGAATGCAGAGGAAAGAGCGACGCAAGAGCAGCTCTCGACAAAGCCTCTCGCGAACCGACTTGGAGAGAGCGCGGAACGGCTTCTCGGGCCAGAGCGCTTCTACCGCGGTGTCCCGCCGCCATTCTCGACGCCGTATCTCGTCGCGAGGAGATCCCTGACGCCCGCCTTGGTCACCGGTATCCGCCCGACCCTCCTCCACACGCTCTCCTTCCCGACCTTGCCCTGGACCTCGCCTCCATCCGCGCTCGCCTCGATCGCACCCCTCGGGTCACTGCCCCACTGCCGATACAGGCGCAGGAGCATGTCGGCGCAGTCGACGATGTCGTCCTCGGTCGTGTCAAAGTGGGTCCACCAGGGGACGGGCTCGAGCGGGAGGGCGATTGGCGGCGAGGCGAGGCGGGTCGCGAGGTAGATGGACGCGAGCGCGAGGGTGCTCTGCGGATACAGGGCTGGTGCTGCAGTCTGGAGCCTGCAGGCGGGAGAGAACAGCATGCGAGTGAGCGAGGGAGGGCGGACCGCGAGGGAGAGAACGGCGAGGGGGGAAGAAGGAGCGAGGGGACGGGGACGCACAGGTCGTTGCAGATGCCCCAACACCGCCGCACGAGGTCCTTCTCTCCTGCGAGCTCGAGGACCTGGAGGTAGTTGACGAGGTGCCCGTACGGCAACCCGCACTGCGTCTGGAACGCGAGCCGCTTGAGGATCTGCATCTCGGCGATGACCATGGCGTCCTTGAGGTCGTAGAACTCGGTCGCAAAGTAGTCCATCGGGACATAGGCCTCGAAGGTCGCGGCCGGCGGGTACGGCGGTGTCGAGCAGTAGGCGACGAGGCTGTCGAGGTACGAGAAGCAGTTGACGATGTCGCGAATCCGCAAGGGCGCCTCCTCCAGTTTCGATGCGAGGAACAGCGCGCCCATGCCGACGTCCTGCAAGGGAGACGAGCATGTGAGCGTTCGTGGACGAGCTGGCGCGTGCGAGAGGAGGGAGGGGGACGCACGCGTATGCCAAAATGCTTGAGCGAGGTCACGAACCAGAAGCGCTGGAAGAGGACTTGAGCCGTTGCCATGACGACCTGCGAGCTGCACGCAAGGTCGTCAGTATGTGCTCCAGACGCCCTCGAGGGACTGCAGGACTCACGCCTTGAGCATGATGCCGGCTTGCTGGATGAGGAGGGCGCCGTCTGCTCAACGCAAGGGTCAGCTCGGGACCGCAGAGAGACCAAGAGGGATAGTGCGCACATGCTCGGAGGTCTCGCTCAAGCTCTGCTGGCACGCCGTCGAGTGCAGAGGGTGTCGGCACTCCGAGCGGGGCGAGAGGGTTGAGGAGGTGTCGAGACGCCATCGCGGCACGAGAGGGAGCGCAGGCGAGCTCGTTGATCGTGGTGAGGGCTGGCCGAAGCTGCGCGGTCTCCTCTGGCGTGTGTAGGGAGGTCGGGTGGTGAGGTCGAGGTCGACGAGGATGCTCTCATCTCTCTCTCCTCCTCACCACTCGCCAACCGCTCGCATTGGCTGCCTTGCAAATGCAGTCTGCTCCAGGCACCTGTCTCGCAGCTCGCAGCTTGCAACTGCTCGTCCCCGCTGCTTCGTGACGATGGCGCTCTCGGCCTCCTCCGGCTCGCCTCGCCTCGCGCTGTGACGGTTGTACGCGCCCGGGTCGAGCCCGCTGCGGCTCCTCGGAGGACACTGTCATCCTGTTGAGCCCTCTGTACCCTGCGCAGCTGCCAAGGCCGTCCTGCCATGGCGGCCGCCGCGAGGATGGCTCTGCGGACGGCGCTCCTTCGCACCCGCACCTGCTGCTGCTCCCGAAGCGCTGGCGGGCGAGCGGGACGTCAACTCGCTCAAAGCCTCTCCATGACGAGCGGCGCTTCCTTGAGCTCCTGCTGATCGGGGCTTTACGCTGCGCTGAACCCGCTCGCGAGCGGCTTTCGCGCCGAGACCTCGTTCTGCTCGTTCTCGGACGGACGGCGCAGACCGCGCCTCGAGACATGCGAAGCTACTCTTCTCAAGGCACTTCGCTGTCGAGCGCACCGGACCCGCTGTGCCTCGAACCGCGCTCGACGAGCGTACGCCTCGTCCGCTCGTTCCCCTCCCTGCCGGTCCCTCTGCGTCCGCATCCGTCCTCACGAGACGCCGGCAAATCGATCCGAGCGGAAAGGAGCCAGAGGTTCGCAAAGTGTCCCATACATAAAGAACGCATGTTGGAGCGCGCGCGGCTGCGCAGGATCGCCAGAGACGTTTGCAGCCGAGCAGACGATGGTCGAGCCCAGCTATGAGGCCGCACACCTCGTCTTTAGCGCCGCCCAGACCCAGAGGCCGCGCATGAGAGCGCCGGAGGAAGAAGAAAGAGCGCGTTCGAGGCGAGGGTCCGCCAAGCGGAAGTGCCTTGCCCAGGCTCGAGCCTCGAGCTCGTGGGGGGAACTGCACGCGATACGGCGGGAAAGCGGACTTCTGGTCGAGCTGGGCGGCGACTGCGAGGCGTGCAGTGGGGGGCGCATACACCTCCAAGTGCCGCAAGCGCGAGCGAGCCAAGCCTGCAGAAGCTGAGGTCGCAGGGTGCGAGCGCACCGCAGTGCTCGAAGGCGGCCGCGTTCGCCGCTCGGATGCATCCAGTCCGTCGCCGAGGCAGGGCGCGCAGTCCGAGAGAGCCTGGGAGCGAGCAGAGGAAAGCTGCGTCCAAGCCGAATGACCTGTCGCCCGGGAGCGCCGACGGAGGGTCCGTGCGGCGAACGGACGAGCGTCGTCCGGCGGGAAGGCGACGAACGGCACTCTGCGACCTGCTCGAGAGCGGCAGCGGCACCCCAAGAGCGAGCAAGCAAAGATAAGCTGCCGCACGCAGGAAAGGAGGACCGCTCCGTGCCGACGTGCGAGCCGCACGGCCCGCGGCCGGCGCGCGCGCGTGCCCAAAGGTCAAAAATGGCGCGCGCCCGAACTCGCCGCCGACGACTCGGCCTCTCAATGATGCAACACCGAAGCGCGTGGACGCGTGCATGAAGCGTGCGCCGCTCGCCGGGCTGCAGCGCTGAAGCCACCTCGAGCGCACGAGCCGACGGCATCGACAAGCTGCTCTCCCCGCCTCGACTTTGCGTGGGCGGCGTGGACGTGTATGTAGCTTCCGCTCGCCTCTCGAACGCGCTCAAGCAAGCGCATTCGAATACTAGTTCTCGGGTGCGTCGAGGAGGGAAAGCGGCGAGCCAGGCGAAGAAGGAAGGCGGACGACGTCTTCTTGGTGACGACGACGTCCTCGAGCTCGACGGCGGCACCTCCTCGGACGGGCGCATCTTCGGACGGCGCGCTGCTCTTCTCGGCTTGGAGGTGCGAGTGAAGCGGTTCCCGCTTTCAGCAGCCCGGCCGAGCCCCCGATGCAACTCCCCCAGACTCGCTCTCTGTCCCTCTCGGGCACCGCGCTCGAGCGCAGAAGTTGCCCGCCGCCCGCGCTTGCGCTCCTGCTGGCCCCGCACCCACAGAGGCTTCGGCCTCGCGCGCGCGCTTTCATTCTGCGAGGACAGGCCGAGCCGAGCGTCGAAGCAGAGAGCGTGCAGAGAGGTGCAGAGCAGCCAGTAAAGCTCGAACCGCGCAAGCCGTGAGCGGCCGAGAGGAACCGAGCTCTCCCAGGGCAGGCGGTGGCAGAAACGCGAGCGAGCGAGCGAGCGGGGGATGTGGGCGAGAAGCGGGCCGCGATAGGAGCGTCGGCTTGTTTGGCTCAACCTCGGTTCGAGCGGTTCGACGAGGCTGCCCGGGGGCTTGCGAGGGGGGGGGGGGCTCGAGCGCCGCGGCTGCCAAGCCAAGTCTCGACGAACGAGATGTCAGACGGACAGAGAGGAGCTGGCCGGCGGAGCGAGCGCTCGCACCCACGCCGGCGGACGCTCAGGGGCAAGTACCGCGGACGGACGGCTGCAGCGTAGAGATTCGTTTGCGCTGCGACGAAATCGGGCGAGAGAGTACGGCCTCGAGCCGCGCTACCTGCGCTCACTCTCGCTCGCTCGAGCAAGCCTGGGCAACATGCAGCAAGGCGCCATGTAGAGCAAGCCGAGGTACGGGCGCGCGCCTGGATCCGTGGCCGAGAGAGAGAGGTGGCGAGCCGCGAGGGAGTTTCGAGTTGCGGTTCGGCTCGAGGCCGAAAACCTCGGCTCCGAGGGTTTCGGCCAAAAAGTTTTGAGGGACGTCGTGGGACGAGGAAGCGAACGAGCTCTCTCGGCTCTCCTCTCTCCTCAAGAGCCTCGCTGCCACCAAGTTCGTCGACCCGTGCGCCGAACCAGCAGGACTCCCAGCCGTCGGCCCTCGCCAGCCTTCGTCGCCCCCGACCCTCGCCAACCCCGCTCGAGCCAGCAGCCCGACTCGCCTCGCCCCCGCCCCCTTGCGGCTCTCCTTCCCTCCCACCACTTCTCGTCCCCTCCTCTCTCCCACCCCCCGTCCTTACCGACACCCACCAACAGCCAGCATGAGTGCTCCTACGCACGCTGGTGAGGGCTCTGCCCCCGCCCCCGCGGCCGAGGTCGTCCAGGAGAAGCCCACCGAGGCTGCCCCGGCCGCCAACGCCCCTGTCGCCGAGAAGAAGGCCGGTCGCTTCGACAAGACCTTCGTGCGTCCCACTCTTTCTCTCTGTGCGCCCTCAGACGAGCGAGAATTGACAGTCTCGCCCGCTCCCGCCTCGTCCCGCCTCGCCCACTCGTCGCTCGGTGTTCGCGACCTTGCCCGGCTCGCAGGAGGAGGAGCGCGAGACCAAGCACGCGCTCGTGGACATGAGCACGATTGAGCTCAAGGCCGAGGACCTGTACGACAAGGTGCGCCCCGTCTCTCTCGTCCTGCGAGCCCCACCGCACCCCTCGAGCCACTTCCTGACGATTCCCCTCCCGCCCTCTCTCCCTCTCCCCCGCCGCTCGATCTACCGATCTCGCCCGCCATTGCGCCTTTCACCACCTGCAGGACAAGGTCGACCTCGAGCAGGTCGAGCTCGAGGACGTGTGGACTCTTCTCCAGTGAGTCGCTCGACTTGGGTCGCCCCTTCAGCCCCTCCCCCCACTTCACCCGCCTCCCTCGCGCCTCGGCGCCGTCCGACCTGCGCATCGACGCATGGGCGACGGCACCTGGCGAGCGCACTCGAGTGCCCGCGTCGAGTTGAGCGCACGCCCCGACTCGCGGCGCGCCCATTGGCCGCAAAACACGGACCCCGCACCCCCCCCCTGTCTCACCGCCCCGCCTCGCCCCCGCACTTCTCGCCTCGACTTTCGTGGACACGAGCACCTTCTCGCGCGCGCGCGCGCTACGCCAGGAGCACTCGTACTGACCGCGTCCTCTTCGTCCCGCAGGTGCAAGGAGGAGGGTCTCACCAACGCCGAGGCGGAGCGTCGCCGTGAGATCTTCGGCCCCAACAAGCTCGAGCACAAGGAGACGTCGAAGCTCCTCCAGTTCCTCTCGTGCGTCCCCTCTCTCATTCGGCGTCTCTGCCGCCCCTCGACCAGCATGTCCTGACACTCTCTCGCCTCGCCTCGCCTCGCAGGTTCATGTGGAACCCGCTCTCGTGGGTCATGGAGGGTGCCGCGCTCGTCGCCATCGCCCTGTCCAACGGCGAGGGCCGCGCGCCCGACTGGCAGGACTTTGTCGGAATCGTCCTCCTCCTGTTCATCAACTCGGCCATCGGTTTCTACGAGGAGAACTCGGCCGGCAACGCCGTCAAGGCCCTCATGGAGTCGCTCGCGCCCAAGGCCAAGTGCCGCCGCGACGGTGCGTGGCTCGAGATCGACTCGGCCGACCTCGTCCCCGGCGACGTGATCGCGTTCAAGATTGGCGACATCGTTCCCGCCGACTGCCGCCTGTTCGACGCCATCAACGTCTCGATCGACCAGGCCGGTCTCACGGGCGAGTCGCTCCCGCAGGGCAAGAAGGTCGGCGACCAGTGCTTCTCGTCGTCGATCTGCAAGCAGGGCGAGGCCGAGGGCGTCGTTATCGCCACGGGCGCCAACACGTTCTTCGGTCGCGCCGCGTCGCTCGTCGGCGCCGACGACGACTCGACCGGCCACCTGCAGCAGATCCTGGCCCAGATTGGGCTCTTCTGCCTCGTTTCGATCGGCATCTTCATCGTCCTCGAGATCGTCATCCTGTACCCGCGCTTCCACTACTCGTACCGCCGCGGCCTCGACAACATCCTCGTCCTCTTGATCGGCGGCATCCCCATCGCCATGCCCACCGTCCTGTCGGTCACGCTCGCCGTCGGTGCTCAGCAGCTCGCCAAGTACAAGGCCATCGTCACGCGCATCACCGCCATCGAGGAGCTCGCCGGTGTCACCATCCTCTGCTCGGACAAGACCGGCACCGTGCGTCCTCCTTTTCTCCCGCTCGGGCCTCTCTTTTTCTCCCTCGTCCCCTCGTCCTGACTCTCCCTCTCTCTCCCCTCGTCCCTCTCCCCTCCTCGCCTCGCAGCTCACGACCAACAAGCTCACGATCGACAAGTCGACGCTCAAGACGTACACGGCCGCCACCCCGGACGAGGTCATCCTGTACGCCGCCTACGCGTCGCGCACCGAGAACATGGACGCCATCGACACGTGCGTTACCGGCGCCATCCCCCAGATCTCGGACGCTCGCGCCGGCATCAAGCTCCTCGACTTCAAGCCGTTCAACCCGGTCGACAAGCGCACCGAGATCACCTACACGGTCGACGCGACGGGCGAGATGAAGCGCGCCACCAAGGGCATGACCGGCATCATCATCGAGCTCTGCTCGCGCAACAAGACGGCCGAGGTCGAGGACCAGCTCGAGAAGGACGTCGAGGAGTTTGCCGCTCGCGGCCTCCGCGCCCTCGCCGTCGCCGTCGAGGACGTCCCGTCGGGCAACAAGGACGAGCCGGGCAACGGCTTCGAGCTCGTCGGCCTCCTCGCCATCTTCGACCCGCCCCGCGACGACACCAAGCAGACCATCGACGAGGCGCAGGCGCTCGGCGTCAAGGTCAAGATGGTTACCGGTGACCAGCTCGCCATCGCCAAGGAGACCGGCCGTCGTCTCGGCCTCGGTGACCACATGTACCCGGCCAAGGTCCTCCAGGCCGGCGGCTTCCCCGAGGGCGGCAAGCACCTGAACCTCGACGAGATGATCCTCGACGCCGACGGTTTCGCCGGTGTCTTCCCCGAGCACAAGTACGAGATCGTCAAGCGCCTCCAGGCGCTCGGCCACCTCTGCGCCATGACCGGTGACGGTGCCAACGACGCTCGTGAGTCCTCTCCTCTCGCTCCCTCGGGCCCATTATCTCTCGTCGAGTCTTTACTGACTCTCCCTCCTCGCCCTGCAGCCGCTCTTTCGCGCGCCAACGTCGGTATTGCCGTCGAGGGTGCGACCGACGCCGCTCGTGGCGCCGCCGACATTGTCCTCACCGAGCCGGGTCTGTCGACCATCGTCCACGCCATCCGCCAGTCGCGCGTCATCTTCCAGCGCATGCGCAACTACTCGATCTACGCCTGCGCCGTCACCATCCGTATCGGTGCGTCCTCTGTCCCTCCTCGTCGTTTCGCAGGAGCGGCCCGTGAACTGACCTTGCGCCCTCGTCGTCGTTCGCAGTCATCGGTTTCGCCGTCATGGCCTTTGCGTTCCAGTTCGACTTCCCGCCGTTCATGGTCCTCATCATCGCGCTCCTCAACGACGGCACCATCATGACGCTCTCGCTCGACCGTGTCCTGCCGTCGGCCACGCCCGACTCGTGGGACCTCGGCGAGATCTTTACGTTCGCGTTCGCCTACGGCCTGTACCTCGCCGCCGGCACCATCGCGTTCTACTGCGTCATCATCTACACGACCTTCTTCTCGGACAAGTTCGAAGCTCTCATGTTTCACGTACTAAGCTCTCATGTTTGAACAATAAAATTAATATAAATCAGCAACTTAAATAGCCTCTAATGTCGGGCCACCTTTACTGACTCTCCCCTCTCCCCCCCTCGCAGGGTCGCCCAGATCTCGCAGGCCCTCATCTTCATCACCCGGTCGCACAGCTTCTTCTTCATGGAGCGCCCCTCGGTCGCCCTCTTCTTGGCATTCTGCCTCGCGCAGCTCATCTCGTCGATCATTGCGGCCTACGGCGACTGGGGCTTCACCCAGGTTCGCGGCGTCTCGGGTGGCTGGATCGGCATCGTCTGGTGCGTCCCGTCCTCTCTTTCGTCTCCTTGGTCCAGGTCGCTCACTCTTCTCTCTTCTCTCTCCTCGTCTTCAGGATTTGGAACATCGTATGGTTCTTCCCCTTGGACTTTGTCAAGTTCGGCGTCCGTGCGCTCGTGCGCATGTACAACACTCGCCGCGGCAAGCACGCCCAGGGCATCAAGCCGGTCGACGGCGTCCCCATCACGCGCACCCAGTCGCGCCACGAGTCGCTGTACTCGAACCGCACTTCGTTCCTGCGCCGCGCCCAGAACTCGGTCGGCCTCGGCAAGAAGGTCAGCGTCTCGCAGGCCGAGCTCCAGCGCTTCTCGTCGCACCAGGCTTCGGCCTCGGGCGCCGCCCTCCGCGCGTAAAGCGTCGTCGGCTCGGACCCCTCCCTCTTTCCCTTCCCCTCTCTTCGTCTTTCCCCTTTGCACACTCTCTCTCTCCCCTCCCCTCGCATATGCTCTCTCTCCTCTCCTCCCCCTCCCCACGAGTCTCGACCGCTCCACCCCTGTCCTTTCTCGCCGTCGCCTCTCGCGGTTCCCCCCTGTCCCTCTTCCTTGACTGCGACCCGTAATCCAAGCCTCCGTTTTAGAGTTAGACCTGCGTGCGTGCCGTCCGCGAGAGTGCGAGAGCAGCGAGAGCGTCGGGCTGCAGTACAAGTCGCTCGAGCAAGTCGTCGGCGGCCGCACCGCCTCGCTCCCGCCTCCTCGCGCCGCTCCTGCTCCACCCCGCCCACCAACCATGTTCCGCGCCGCCGCTCGCACCTGCAGGCCTCGCGTGCGACCAACGACCCGCACCGCACCTCCCGCCTTTCGCCGGTCCTTCTTCTGGGGCAGCTCGTCGTCCTCATCGTCGTCGGCAAGTTCGGCCGCCGACCTCGGCTCGGCGCACGTCCCGGCCGTCGCGCCCGACCTCCTGCCGCTCCTGTGGGGTGTCGTCGTGAGCCAGGCCGCGTACGACGACGACCAGGACGAGGACCAGCTCACGAGCCCGCCGTGGGAGGTGCGCGAGTTTGGCGACAAGGGCGCCGGCGCCGTCGCGTCGCGCGACATCGCCATGGGCGAGCTCCTCATCGCCGAGCGGCCGCTGTGCATCTGGCCCCAGGGCCTCAACGCCGACGAGGCCAAGAAGCTGTTCGACGCCCTCTCGCCGCGCGAGCAGGACGTCTTCATGCAGCTCTCGCCGGGCACCGACAGCGAGGGCCTCGTGCAGCGCCTCGACGAGGTCAGGGCAAGGAGGGCGACCAACGGCTTCAGCATCCCGCTGCCGCCTGTGTCCGGCGTGACTGCAGGAGGACGGTCGGTCGGCTGCGTCTTCCCGAAAATCGCTCGGTCCGTCCCCTCTCTCTATCTCTTTCGCCCATTGCGTCAGACACAGACCTGACGTTCTTGTCCGGACCCACAGCCTGAACCACAGCTGGTGAGCGGCAAGCGTTCCGCCCTGCCTCGACCGCGTTCGCGTCCTGACCTTCCTCTCGCGCGCCCGCAGCTCGCCCAACGCGACGCAAGTCATGAACGTGCGCACCCTTTCTCTCTTTCTGACTGTCGAGATCGTCTCTCATGGGCGAGGAATTGATCTCTCTCGCCGTCCACCCTCGCCCCCTCCTCGACTCGAACTCGCTCGTCGACCTCCTCCCCCTTGCCTTCTTCCGCACCTGCAGTTCCAGACGCTGCGCATGGAGGTCTACGCCGTCCGCCTAATCACCAAGGGCGAGGAGCTCAACATCGAGTACCTGCCCGGCGCCGTGACTCGCACCTCGGACGAGCGCCGAAACCTCCTCGCCATGCACTTCAACTTCCCGAGGTGCCTGTGCGCCGTGTGCTCGGCGTCGCCCGACCTTGTCGCGCAGAGCGACGCTCGGCGGCGCGAGGTGCGCCAGGTGAGCGAGACGATCAAGGCGGGACGGTCGGACCGCAAGGCGACCGTGGCCAAGATGGAGCGGATCCGGGTCCTGCTCGAGGAAGAGGGGTACAAGGCGCTGCCGGATTTCGGTGCGTCCTCCTCTCTCTGTATTTTCTCTCGCCCTCGCACTGTCTTCCAGCACGCGAGAGCCTGACTCGTCCTCCCCGACGTTTGGGCGTGCGCAGGAGACGAGGGCTTGAACACGTCGTACCGCATCTTCCTCGGGCTTCACGCTCGCGCGAACGACACTGCAACGGCATGAACGCGCCTTCAGCATCGACGAGCGTGCAGCACGAGGCGTCACCGGTGCCGGCGAGCTCGAGAGAGGAGGCGAGATGCTCAGCCAATGAGGGCGCGCCGCGTTCCCCTCGCTCGCCATCCGCAGCAGCTCCCTCGTCTTCGAGTTCGCCCTCGCCGGCTCGCCGCTCGACGATGCGAGGGCACGCGCTTCAGCTTTGCCTTTGCGCCATCCTCTCGGCTGTGCCTGCACCCGCCGCCGACAAAAGTGCGTGATGCGGGACGGCGACGCTGCCGTCTGCCGCCTCGACCTCGCGTCGTCGTCGTCGACAGCTCGAGACGGCTCATTCGCTGCCACAGCTGCACACCCATCAGCTTCGAGCGTCGCTACGAGCGCTCTCGGCCGTCCGACGATCGACGAGAATCCGCCGTCGCCCAAGTCGTCTCTCGTCGACCACGACCACGACCGGCCGGCCTCGTCTCGCCTTGCGCCATCTTCCTCCCCTTCTTCCGACTCTCTCACCCTCCCGCACCTAGCGCAAGTCACGGGCGTCGACCGCATCGACGCAGCCGCCCTGTCGAAGCTGCCTCCCTTCGCAGCCGGAGCAACCGCCGGCAGCACGGTCGACGCGCGCGACGCAGGGCTTCGACAGCTCGCACTCCTGCAGTCGCTCGTCGCGCGCCAGACGGCCGCACTGCGCGACGGGTTCCTGCCGCCGTCGGCCCTCGACGTCGGCGCCGTCCGAGACGCGTCGAGCGGTTCCCTTTCCCTGCCGCCCATTCAGCTCCCTCCTCCGTCCTCCCACCACGCACCGACCTTCCCCACCGTCTCGTCGCTGCTCAGCGACGCCATGCCCGCGACCCCGCACCAGTGGTCGACCAACCTCGACGGCCTCAACCACGTGGACCCGGGCGGCGCAGCCTATCCCGCGCTCGGCGGCGTGACGGCCGACGAGCTGCTCGCCGCACAAGCCTCGCTCGACCTGTGGAGCGCGACCGTCTTTAGCACCAACTCGCCGGCGGCCTCGCCGCCAGCGACCTCGCACGGTCCGCCGCCGCCCTCGCTCGACTGGTCGACGCTGTACCAGGGCAGCAGCCACCACCACGACCCGCCCTCGTCGCACGGCCTTTCGCCGCTCTCGCCCGTCTCCGACGCACCCCTTCACGGCTCGCCGCCCGCCACTCATCCCTTCCTCCCCTCCCTCAACTTCGCCAACTTCCCTTCTTTCCCGCCGCCATCGCGCGCCGGCTGTTTCTCCGGCCCCGCCTCCTCCGCGACCAATTCGCTCTCCTTCCTGCCGCCGCCTCGAGCGCCCTCGCCGCCTCAGCATGACGCCGCGACCGGCCCGTCGCCGCCCGCTCGGCGCAGCTCGCGCGCCAACGCCGGCGCGAAAGGGCGCGCAGCTCGAGCGGCCGCGGCGGCTTCGGAGGGCAGCGAGGAGAGCGGGAGCGCCGAGACGAGCCCACGGGCGAGCGGCGCGTTCGCGAGCGGCGGCGGCGCAAGAGGAGGAAGGAGCGGTTCGAGCGGCGGCGGGTACTCGTATGGCGTCGACGGCGCAGGGGAGCAACTGCCGCCGACGTACACGAATGCACAAGGTGTCACCAAGGCGAGGGAGCTCATGACGCCGGACGAGGTCGAGGAGGACAAGCGCAGGAGGAACACCGAGGCGAGCGGTGCGTCCCTTTTCCGCTCTCTCTCTCTCTCTCCCCTCGTCACATCGTCGCACCTGTACTGACGAGTCGGACCGTACAGCTCGATTCCGCGCCAAAAAGAGGATGCGCGACGCCGAGCTCAAGCAGTCGAGCGCCTCGCTGCGCGAGCGGGTCGCAAGCCTTGAGAAGGAGAAGGAGTCGGTGCGCCCTCTTCCTCGCCCTCTCTCTCGTCTCTCCTGAGCGGAACCCTCATCTCACGCTTGCTCTGCGTGCAGCTCTCGAACGAGAACCGCTGGCTGCGCGACCTCGTCAGCGAGAAGGCCGACATGCACCCTCGCATCCTCGACGTCCTGCGGCACTCGGTCACCGAGTAGTCCTTCCTCTCTTTCTCCCGCCACACCACCCATAGAGCTCCTCGCGTGTCCGCCTTTGTGCCCCAGTCAGTACCCCCTTCGCGCCGTCGGTCGGCGTCCCCTTTGCAGTAGCTGGAATTGACTTCCTTCGTCTCTTTCTCGCTGAGAGCTTTCGCGATACACGAGGGCGAGCAGAGTACAATGCAGGTGCGAGGAGGATGCGAGAGATGAATCTACGCCAGTCGGGTAAGGCAGGATCGAGACGTACAACGACAAGGGAGGACGAGGTCGGGAGGCGGGAACGAGCTCGCCGACTGGAGGAGAAGGTACTGGCGCCGTTGAGGCGTATCTAGGGATGCGAGTGTATGTGTGAGAGGAAGAGAGAGGAAGGGAGAAAGGAAAAGGGGAGGCTAGGCGGTGCGGCCGAGGACGGCGTCGACCTTGGTGAGCACCTCCTCCCACTCCTTGGCCGGGTCCGAGAGGTGCGTGATGGCGCCACCGGCGCCGAGTGTGAGGTCTGCAGCGGGTGAGAGGGACAATTAGCGCCGCGATCGAGGAAGAGAAGGAGACGAGGAGAAAGGTGAGCGCACCTCGCCCGCGCTTGACGAGGGTGCGGATCACGACGGCCCAGTCGCTCGAGCCGTCAATCGCGAGGAAGCCAAAGACGCCTGTGCATGTGGACGAGCTCGTCAGAACGGCTTGGGGTGACGATCGAGAGCGAGAGGCAGGACGAACCAGAGTATGCGCGGCGAGCGACGTGCCGCTCGAGGTCGTCGAGGAGCTGCAGGCTGCGCAGCTTCGGCGCACCCGTCATCGAGCCTACGAGAGAGACTCGGTCAGGACGAGAGAATGGAGAGAAGAGGACGAGCAGGGACGTACCAGGAGGGAACGCCTTGGCCATGGCCTCGAACGGGTTGACGCCCTCGCCGAGCTGGCCGACGACGGTCGTAACGAGCCTGCGCGGATCAAGCAAGTGATCAGGACCGCTGTCGACGACGCGCACGGAAAAGAGCGAGAGGGGGACGCACTGGTGGACCGTCTGGTACGTCTCGATCTGCATGAGCGCCTCGACCTCGACGCTCTCGACGTCGCAGCTCTTGAGCAGGTCGTTCCGGATCAAGTCGACGATCATGAGGTTCTCGGCGCGCTCCTTGACGTCGGCCTCGAGGGCGTCGCGGCGCCGGGCGTCCTCGACCGGGTCGGACGAGCGGCGCGCCGTGCCCTTGATGGGCTTCATGCTCGCGCGCCCGGCGGCGTCGATGCGCAGGAAGCGCTCGGGCGAGGTCGACAAGAGGGCGAGATCGTTGAGCGGGAGGTGGAAGTAGGCGGCGTAGGGCGCCGGGTTGGTGTTGCGCAGGGTGAGGTAGAGCGGGTACGGGTCGGCGACGAGGGGCGACGAGGGAGGGAAGGTCGAGCGGAACTGGGTCGTGAGGCACAGCTCGTAGGCGTCGCCGGCGACGATCGACCGGCGAGCCTGCTCGATCGACGCCATGTACTCGGCGCGCGACTGGTCCGGCGCAAAGTCGGTCGGGAGGGCGGCCGGCGCAGGCGAGTCGGGGTCGGCGACGGGAGGAGCGGCGAGCGTCTGCTGCACCTCGGCGACCCATGCGCTCCAGTCCTCCTCGCTCAACCCGACGTCATCGACAAGCGCCGCCGACGAGCCCGCCTCGGGGCTGCCGCCGCCGCCGCCGCCCTCGAGGCGCACGAGCCCGCTCGCGCTCCACTCGCCCTCCTCGTGCGCGTACGACAGCATGCAGCCCGCAAAGGCCAAGACGGCGCCGTCGTGCTCCTCGCTCACCGCGTGCGGCACGCGCGAGCGCGACAGCGGGAGCGTCACGTCCTTGACCTCGTACCCAACGTGGCCAACGAAGCCGAGCGGGCCGTGCGGCGCCGAGCTGGGCTGCAGGCGCGTCAAGCGCTTGAGGTGCGCCTGCGCGTCGCCGATGACGTTGAAGAAGGTGGTCGACTCCGGGATGGGCGAGGTGCGGGAAGAGGTGGAAGAGGTGCGGAGGGTGAGGGTCGACGCGCCGACCGAGTAGGCGAACGTCGCTTGCGGCGAGAAGACGTGAGAGTGCTGCGGGACGCCCGTCGGCTGCGGATGAAAAGAGTGCAAGTCAGGCGGGCCTTTTCGAGTGACGAGGACGAGGGAGAGCGTGGTCGCACCCTCGCCGAGTCGAGCCAGACCTCGCCGAGCTCCGAGCGCCCCTTGACGAGTCGCTCAAAGACGAGGCGCGGGGACCAGCCCTCTGCGACGTCGAGAGCGACTGTCCTTTGCTCCCAGGTCGGCGCGACCTGCTGCGCTGGCGCACGTGGGCGAGTCGGGCGGTAGGTCGTCGAGAGGGCGAGGACGTGCGGCGGCAGGTTCGGGGTGCACTCGGCGCGAGCGTGGAAGTTGAGGGCCGACGCGAAGAAGTTGCCGAGGATGCGCGAGCCGTAGGTGGACGAGATCGACTGCGAGATTCGAGAAGGTCAGTTCGGCGCGCTGCAGGACAGGAGAGACAGAGGGGCAGGACGCGCCTCGGGGTGGAACTGTACGCCCCACAGCGGCTTGTAGCGATGCCGGAGCGCCATGACCTCGTCAGACCCGTCTGCAGCCGCCGTCCACGCGATGACCTCGAGCTCGTCCGGGAGCGAGTGCGGGTCGACGACGAGGCTGTTGTACTGAACGGCGTCGAACGAGGTCGGGATGCCGCTGAACAGGCTGGACGAGGTACACGACGCGCACGCGTGGCGGATCGAGCTGACCTGGCCGTGCTTGGGCGCTGTTGCTCGAACGACCTGTTTCGAAGGAGAGGGTCAGCTCGCGCGGTCGAGGTAGGAGGAGAGGGTCGGCGAGGGCAAGGGGGGAGTACTCACCGAGCCACCGTGGACCGTCGCGAGTCCTTGACAGCCGAGGCACAGGCCAAAGATCGGGACGCGGTGGCCGACTTGGTCGAGGAGCCGAGTCGGCCACGAGAAGTCGCTCTTGCGGTGAGGGGTGCCGGGACCGGGGCCGAGGATGACGCAGTCCACGTGCGGGAGGATGTCGTGCTCGAACGAGTCCCTGGAGGGCGGACGTCGGCGAGGTTTATCTTCATCAGTTGGTCGGGAGGGAGGAGAGGGGAGAGGGAACTCACCACGACAGCGAGTCGACGTTGACGACCACGACCCGGTCCTGCCACTCTGCACAGTCCCACTGCTGCCCTGCGCCGTCGCCCTCGTGCGTTGACGCGCTGTCGCGGGCGAGCTGGTCGATGAGCTTGAGGATGTTGGCCGTGTACGAGTCCCAGAAGTCGAGGACGAGCACGGTCGGGAGCCGCCTAGTGCGAGCCCGTGTGCGCTTCGCAGCCATGCGGCGTAGCTCGTGGTGGTAGGACGGCCAGGCGATGTCGGCGGGACGACGTCCAAGAGAGCGGCGGCAGCGGCTGCCCGAACGTTGACTCTCGGCGACGGCTGCGGTCTCTCCAGAGGTACTGCCAGCTCTCTGATACGCTTGCAGAGAGAGACGCTCTGAGGCAACTGGCAGCGGAAGCGGCTCGTCCGTTCGAGCCTCTCTCCTTTCCCTCTCGCTCGGTCGCCGACGGCCTCTCACTCGCCGTCTCGCGCCGCCTGGTCGCCACGAGCCGTGCAGCAGGACAGTACACGACCTCGGCAGCCCCAGCGAGCGCAGCGAGACGGCAAGCGAGAGTCCAGCAGAGCCACTCGAGCGTGCAGGCACTGAAACTTGGGGCGCTCGGCCCTTCTTTTTGCACAGGACGAGGTGCGCCGACCTCGTGCGCTACGCTACAGCCGTGCGAGTCATGCGACCTTGACGAGGAGCTTGCCGGACGTCTTGCGGCTCGCTGCGGACGGGCGAGAGGCGGCGTCAGGCTGTGTCCTGCTCGACGAGCGACTCAGGAGGGAGAGGGAGAGGACGAGCGGACGCACTGATGTCGATCTGGGTCTGGCGCATGCCCTCGGTCGTGAGCTCGTACTCGCCGTGCACGGCGAGCTTGAGCGCGCCCTCCTGCACGAGCTTGAACAGCTCGGTCGAGTAGGACTGGAACTCGTCGCGCGTGTGCACGTACTGGTTGAGGATCGGGCGGCAGACTGCGGGGCACGAGAGCGATCAGTAAAGGCTCCGAAGAGACAGAGAGGACGAGAGAATGCCGGCGCACCCTTGAGGTTCTTGGGCCCGAGACGGAGAGGCGCAAAGGCGGGAGCCGGACCCGAGGCATTGCCGAGCGTGACGAGCGTGCCCTTGCTGTGCGTCCAGGGCGGGGTCGAGAGCATCAATGCCTCGCTCTGAGCGCGACGAGAGACGAGCGGGCGCGAGGGACGCACCGGCGCAGGAGGTCAAAGTCCATGTCGAACGTGTCCTTGCCGACGCCGTCAAACACGCCGTGGACGCCGCGGTCGATGCCCTCTGTGTGTGCAGCTCGTCAGGAACCCGCTGAAAGTGTACGAAATGAGAGAAAGTGGGACGCACCGCCGCCCGTGATGCCGTACACCTGCCCGACCACGTCGCGCCCCTCGCCGTACAAGATGACGTGGTCGGCGCCGGCCTTCCTCGCGATGTCGGCCTTTTCCTCGGTCGACGTCGTGCCGATGACAGTGGCGCCGAAGCGCTTGGCGAGCTGGACGAGGAGGAGGCCCAGGCCGCCCGCCGCCGCCTGGACGAGGATGAACTGGCCCGGCTTGACCTCGTGCGCCTCCTTGACAAACGTGAGGGCTGTCGCACGGCGCAGAGGAGTGTCAGTGCGTGTCGCTCGACGAGTTGGGCGAAGCTAAGGACGCACCGGTGAGGCCCTGGGTGAGGACAGTCGCCGCGTCGCGAGTCGAGAAGCCGTCGGGCAGCTTGGCGACCTTGTCGGCTTGCGCGATGGCGTACTCGGCAAAGCTGCCACCGGCCGTGTAGGCGGCGACGCGGTCGCCAACCTTGAACCCGTGCGACTGCTCGGTGACGCCCTCGCCGACGGCGGCGACCGTGCCGGCCGACTCGGTGCCGAGGACGTACGGGAGGTGCGCCTTGTAGATGCCGCCGCGGAAGTAGGTCTGCGGGTCGGTGCAGGGATGCAACGAGGTCAGTGCTGTGCGCCTCTGCGAAGTGGGAGCTCGCGAGCGAGCCAGCCGCGGCCCGCGAGAGGACCGGGGTGGCAGACTCGCTCCTCGTCGACGAGCCGGCTCGAGAGTCCGGGTGGGAGGACTCACGTCGATAAAGTTAACGCCGGCGTACTCGACCTTGACGAGGACCTGGCCCTTGGCCGGCGCGGGCGTGTCGACGTCTCGGACCTGGATCACGTCGATGGCGCCCTGCTCCTGGATCTGGGCGGCGCGCATCTTGGTCGGGAGGCCTTGCGTGGACGAGAAAGCCATGGTGCGGGTGAACGAGGCGAGGCGGGCGAGTGTGCGGGCAGAGGAAGAGGCGACGAGGGCCGGAGGTGGGGTCGGGAGCTGACTGAGCAAGGTCGAGATGGGGCGCGGGGACGGCGACGCGTGCGTGGACAGGGTGCGCGTTCTGGACAGTGTAGTGCGTGCGCTCAAGCGTGCGAGCATTCACGCGGGTGAGGAGAGAGAGCGAGAGCGTCGTCTCCGCCCGCGGCCGTCCGACGGCGCGCCGGCTCTCGGTCGCGAAGGCCTCGGCGCGAGAGGGAGAGAAATCGCTTTGCACGGCGAGAGCGGCTGAGGGTATCTACAGCGTCGGAACCGGGGTATGCACAATTCTAAGAGCCACAACACCCGAAACAAGTGAGGACGCGAGGGATGAATGAGGGGAGGGACGAGGCAAAGCGGCGACGCGCGAGGAGAGGAGAGGGCGGCCGCCGTCACGAGTGCGAGGACCAGTCGGCCGCGAAGGAAAAGTCGGCAAGGCTCGACGGGGCCCACGAGTCATCGTCGAGCGTCGAGTCGAGGGCGAGCGTCTTGCCCGCCGCCGCCGCCGCCGCCGTGCCGAAGAGGTCGCTCGCGTCGCTGGTAAAGTCGAAGCTGCCGAGAGCGCCGTGCGCCGAGTCGCCGCCCCACCCGCTGCCGCCAAAGAGCATAGGCGACGCCTCGACGGGCGCCGTGAGGGATAGGCCCGCGAGCGGGTCGGTCGTCGGCGCCTCGAGGCTGCTCGTGGTCGACGCCGACGCAGCAACGGCCGACGCGCTCGTCGGCGTGCCGAGGGACAACGCGCTCGCGCTGGCAGCGAGCGCAGCTTGAACAGGCGTCGCGACCTCGGCGAGCGGCTGCGGCGCGGCGCTCGACGGGCCGGGCGTCACCGGCGCCATGACCGAGCCCGTCGAGATTGAGAGCCCGCGAGACGACCGGGGCGAGGCGCTCGTGCTCGTGCTCGCGCTCGTCGCCGAGTCGGGCCGCAGCGCACGACTCGCGACGAGGTCGGGCGTCTCGATCGAGGCGGGCGAGGCGCCGACGACGGGCACGACGAGGTGTTGGGCCTTGCTCGACGACGCCGCCGCTGTGGGCTCGGCAAACGTACCGGTGCCCTCACGCTTGCGCCGCCCAGCATCGTCGGCGACCTGGCCGAGCTCGTTGGGCTCGTGCGTCCGCTCGCGCTTGCGCGAGCTGCTGCCCGTCCGGCTCAACGGCGGGCTGCCGCCGCCGGCGGGCGACAGGTACGGCGCGTCGCTCGGCGTGCGACGCAGCAGACCTGGAGGCGCCGACGAAAAGGGCGCGACCTGCCCTGCCGCGCTCGCGGCGTTCAAGACGGCCGAGCGCGGCGTCGGCGGCTGCATCGGCTCGGGGAGGACCTGCTCGCGAGGCGTCGACGACGTCTGCGGCGACAGCGTCGAGGCGGCGGTCGCGACCTGGAGCTGGGGCGAGCGCCGCACGTCGTGGTCGGTCGGGGCGGGCAGGCCAGCGAGCTTGCGCGGGCTGCCCTTGGTCGGCGAGTTCTCGGCGGCGGCGCGGTCGGCGAGGTGCTCGCGCTGCAGCTCTTTCGCCTGGGCGATGAGCTGCTGCACGGTCGGCTCGGGCGAGCGGGCCGACGCGAGGGCAGGCGCAGCGCTCGGACCGGTCGACGGCGTGAGGGGAAAGGCTGCGAACGAGTTGGCGAAGATGGACGACAAGCTCTGCTCGGGCGCCGACGAGTGCTGAGGGAGGGCGTAGGTCGGCTGGGGAGGGAGGGCGAGCGAGGTGGGGGGTGTCGGCGTCGGCGTCGAGGCGTTGACGAGCCCGGCGCCGGACGCCGAGGGGACGAACGGGAGGTGCTGCGCAGGCGACGAGGTGACCGACGGTGGCTGGGCGAACGACCCGGCGCCTTGCTCGCGCTGCGCCGGCGGCTGCATGGATGGCGGCGGCGGAGCGTGACCCATGCCGTTGGCGAGGTGCATCGGCTGAGGAGGCGGACCGCCGAGGCGCAGCTTCTTGAGCTCGTGCGACGCCCACGCGTCCTCGTACGGGCCGACGATGCGCATGTACAGGTCGCGCAGCTGGCCCGGCGCCGGCGAGCTCGGCGAGAACCCAAACTGCGACGCGATGTGCATCCACGACTTGTCAAAGTCGCTCTGCGCGCATCGACGACGACGACGTCAGGACTCGTGCGACCAATCGGACGATGCGCGAGAGGGAAAGGAAAGAGGGAGAGACGCACCCGAACGTAGCCGCCGAATTGGCCAATGACGACCTGGCTGAGGCGGAACAGGTCGACGAGGCGGTTCTCAAGGACGAAGCCCTGCGGGTTGAGGCGCTGGCCGCGCTTCTCGAGCACCTGGGCGAGCGTGTCCCAGAAGAACTGCGACGTGACCTGCGGGCGCGAGCGGACGAGTCAGTGAGCGAGCTCGGCGAGAGGCAGGAAGAGGACGAAGAGGGGGACGCACCTGCGCTTGAAGGTCGGCGAGGCTGGGCCACCCTGGCTGACCCTCGGCGAGCGCCTGCGTCGGGTGCTTGATGCCGAGTCGCGCCTTGCCCGCCTGCTGCTGCTGCTGCTGCTCCACCTGCAAGTCGCGGGCCCGCTCGCGCCGCTCGTGCTCCTCCCGCTCGCGCCGCTGCGCCTCCTCCCAGGCGCCGCGCCCGTCGAACCCAGGCTGGCCCTGCCGCTGTCCCTGTCCCAGCCCCTGCGCGCCGCCCATCTGCTGCTGTTGCTGCCCGCGCCCGCCCGCCGCGAGCTGCCGTTGCGCCTGGTCGCGCGACGACGCGACCGCCGCCGCCGTCACGTGCGCGTGCATGCCCGACGCCGCCGAGTCGCGCTGCTGCGGCGGCGGTCCGCCACCACCACCAGCACCGCCGCCGCCGACGCCGCTGACGCCGTTGGGGTCGCCGCCGTTCGGGGCGTGCGGGTGCGGCCGCTGCGAGGGCCCGCCGGCGACAGGTGTCGGCGGCTGTCGCGGCGGCGGCGGGTGCGGCGACGAGTAGCCGTCGTGCGCGAGCGCCTGGCCCTGCTGCTGGGCCTGCTGCTGGGCCTGACGCTGCGCCTGGACGGCGTACTGCTGCGCGATGGCCGACGCCGAGGGCATGCGGCGCACGGGCCCAGGAGGAGGACCTTGTCGCTGCTGCTGCTGGTGGAGCGGCGGCGGCGGCGCGTGCTGGTAGTGCGACGGGTTGCCCTGCTGCGGCTGGAGCGAGACGAGGCCGGGCTGGGACGGCGCGAGGGTCGTGTAGGTCTGGGAGGGGTGCTGAGGATGGGCAGGATGGGGAAGATGGGGAGAGCCGGGCTGTTGGTGCTGTTGGGGGTACGTGTGGGTGCGCTCGCGCGGGACGGGCGCCTGGTGCTGCAGGTTCGAGTGCGGCGTCGCCGACGCCGGCCGTGGCGGCGGGAGCTGGTCGACGGGGCCGGCAGGGCCACCAGGGTAGCCCTGCTGGGCGTGCTGCGGCGGCATCTGCATCGTCGCCGCTCCTCGAGGTTGCGCAGCCGCGCCGCCGCAGGCCACAGCAGCAGCGTGCTGCATCTGGTGCTGTTGCTGCAGGTGCTGCTGCTGCTGGACGTGCTGCTGCTGCTGCTGTTGATGCTGCTGCCGCTGCACGCTCGCGCGGTACTGGTCGATGAAGCGGTTGACGAGTTGCGACCCGCCGTGCGCCCGCACGAACGAGTCGCACGTCGTGAGGACCGACATCTCGCGGTTCCTGCGCGTCGTCGCGAGATCGTCGGTGAGGCTCTATCGAGCGGGGAGGAGGACATAAAAGAGAGAGGGGACGCACCTCAGGTCGCGGACCTGAGCGTCCATCTGGGCGTGCTGGTCGGGCGTGAGGGGCTGACCGGCACGGGGCCCGCCGCCCGGGTACGCGCCGCGCTTGAGGACGGCCTCGAGCTGGGCCGCGTTGTGCTGCAGCTGAGCCGCCTCGTCGAGTCGGGCAAGGTGCGCGTCGAGCCCGGCGGCGGTCGGGACGGGCGCCTGCTGCGGGAGCGGCGCGGCGGCGGCGTAGGACGGCTGAGGCTGAGGGGGAGGTGGAGGAGGTGCGGGCGAGGGTCGAGGCTGAGGGGGAGGATAGCCCTGGTGGGCGACGGGAGGAGGGCCGGTGGACGGGTTCGAGTTGAACCGGTGCGCGGTGGGCGACATGAGGGCGGGCGACGAGGCCGGGAGGGCGTGGAGCGCCGGCTGGACGAACGAGTTGCCGTACGCCGCCGCCGGCTGCGCATGGAGCATTTGCTGCTGCTGCTGCTGCTGGGGCGGCTGCGGCATGAGCGCGATCGAGGGTGGTCGAGACGGCGGGCGGTGCTGGAGCGGAGGAGGAGGAGGCGCAGCTGAAGGGTACGGCGAGCGAGATGGCGGCGGCGGCGGTGGGTGCTGCACCGGGTGCGGGTACCCGTTCTGCGGACCTTGGGCCATGCCCTGCGCGTACGCTCCTTGCGCGCCAGGCTGCGCGAGCCCGTATCCACCGCCTGCCCCGCCTGGCCCTCCTCCACCTCCCGCGCCGCCGCCGGCCGACGAGGGCGCACCGACCTGCGCCGCCGCCACGGGCTGGCCGCTAGCGGGTGCCGGCGCGTAGTACGACTGGGCGTGAGGCGGCTGGTGGTGGTACTGGCCGGCGTGGTGGTCGTTGTGGAGCGGCGGACCCGGGTGGAGAGGAGGCGCGCTCGCGCTAGTCGAGGCGACGGCGTTGGCGTTCGACGACGGCGGGTACGGAGCCGGGTGCTGGGCCGGGCCTGGCGGGTACACGGCGGCGTACGGCTGGCCTTGCTGCGCGGGCCACCCTTGCGCCGGCAGGTGCTGCATGCCCTCGAGGGAACGACGCCGCGACGATGAGGGACACGGCGGGTCGGGCGGGGTCGCGGGTGGGCGCACTCGGCGGCGAGAGAGCGCGATCGACGGCCCTGGAGCAGCAGGCAGCAAGGGCCCTCGTGCAGCGCAGTAGGAGGTCGAGGGTCGCTCGCTGGAGCGGGCGCCGGCACTTCGGATTGAGCCAGCGGAAGAGGCAAGACAACGCTAGCCTCGCACGGCGCGTCGTTCGACGGCCCGAGCCCTGCAGACACTCGAGCTTCGCAGACACTCTCAACCGGTCCCAGTCCCGTGCGCCGCGGCGAGAGGACGACGCCAGCGCTTCGACCTCTCGACCTTCTCAGCCTCAGCGACTCGCGCTCGCCTCGCTCACCTCGCCGTCCAACTCGCTCAGCAGGTCCACCAACCGACCTTGCACCCGTTCGACGAGCCGCTACGGCCCCCTCTCACAACGCGAGCGCCTCCTGGCCGTTCTTGTTCCCGTTGAGCATCTCGTGCCGAGGCGTGTAATTCGCGAGCCCCGGCCGCGCGCGCATCGTCGCCTCCCACGCCGCGAGGGTCGGGTACGCGTCGAGGATCGACGGCGCGAGCTTGCGCAGGGCGTGGACGAGGTACAGGAGGTGGAACTCGGCGAAGGAGGGCTGCGAGAAGGAGGGAGAGGGGGCGAGCGGTGGGACGGGGCGAGAGGGTCAGTGAGGGTGCTCCTTAGGCGAACCAGGCGTGAAAGAGAGCGTCGAGGGGGAGAGAGAGAAAGGGCGAGGGTCGATGGCGGTACGAGCGAGGAGAGGGAACGGTTCGAGAGAGAGGGTACGAGGCGCACCTGCTCGTACACGAGGTACCCTGCCTCGCTTTTGTTGGTCGCAAACAGGTACTCGAACTGCTTGAGGGCCTTGGGCGCCGTCGTCTTGACAAACTCGGCGAGGAGAGAGGGCTGCGAGCGCGCGAGAGCGGAAGGTCAGTGCGAGCTTCGTTCACGTGCGACTACCCTCGGCGTGCGGCGCAATCGCCTCGTCCGCCGGCTCGACGAGCTCGTGACGAGCCGCGCTCTCTCCGCCAAAGGAGGGACCCGCCGACAGACGCCGGCCGGTCGACGAGCGCGAGCGAGAGAGGGAGGGAAGGGGAGAGCTCACCGCGTCCTTGCCGTAGATGCACCTCGTGTACGCGCTGTTGAGGTCCTCGCACGCGTCCTGGAGCATATCGACGACCGCCTCCTGCCACACTGTCGCGCCCTCGCCGTACCGCGCAACCTTGGCGACGAACCGGAGGATGGCGCCCTGCTGCGCGAGGTGCACCACCACCTCAGGCTCGGCGCCCGAGTCGGCGTCGGCGCGCGTCACGCTCAGGCGCGGGAGCTGCTCGAAGCGGTACTGGGCGAGGTCGTGCTTGTTGGCGAAGAAGGCAGACGTGTCGTTCGACTCGGTGAAGGCGAGGCCGGCGTCGGTGAGGAGGAGGCGGATCGGCTCGCCGCGGCCCTGGATGGGGAAGTACTGGAGCGTGATGGACGACATGTCGAGCGGAGGCATGTGTGCTGGGCGGGTGCGAGAGGCGAGAGCGCGAGAGCGGGTGGAGGAGAGCGGGCGCTTTCTCGGACGGCGGGCAGCGGCGAGATCTCGAGAGCCCCGCTCGCCGGCTGCATACATCGAGGCAGCGGCGAGCGTCCGAGATGCAGCGCGGTCGAGGGAGCAAACGTGGAGCTGGCGAGGAGAGAAGACGGAGGCGCGGCTCGAGTCTGAGCCACGTCGACTCGCACGGACCCTTGGCGAGGTCGGCGCCCTCGCTCGTCACCCGCCTCGGCCCTCGCGTGCTCTCGATCTCCTCGGCGTCGACCGCTCGTTCTCTCGAAGCTTTGCCGACACTCGAGCAAAGAGTCGCAGGCGACGACAACGCACGAGCCCGCGCCGCGCAAGAACCCCTCTTGCTCTCGCTCTCGCGTCGAGAACGGCCGGGGCGCACAGGGAACCGAGTCGCGTTGCACAGGGGAGAGTAGAGAGAGAGAGGAAAGAACACCCATCGGCCGGGGCAACAAGTACAGGAGCGCGAGAGAGAAGGCGAGGCGGACCGAGGGAGAAAAGGGAGAGAGAGAGGACGACAAGGGAACGACCGAGGCAGGGAGGGAGGGTGCAACAAGGGGAGGGGGAAAAGTGGACGGGGAGAAGGGGCGACGACGACGCGGGGCGTCACGAGTAGTCGGGGAGCGAGTCGGCCTCGGGGTCGTCGTAGTCGGCGCGCGTCGAGAGCCTCAGGGACGGGTTGCTCTCGACGTACCCGGCGAGGGCGCGCGGGTCGTAGTTCGGCGGGGCGCTGCAAGGGCTCGGGCAAGCGGGTCAGTACCTCGTTTTGGAGCGTCAAGGAAAGAGAGAGAGATGGGGGAGGGAGACGCACCTGAGCAAGCCCGTCCCGAGGAGCCCGTTGCCCGCGCCCGCCGCGCGCCGCTGCTGCTCGGTGCGCTCGCCCGGTGCGAGCACGACCGCCGTCACCGTCGCCGTATTGCTGCGGCTCCTCCTCCCTCCCGCAGCGAGCCACCCGCTGAACCCGCCCTGAGGGCCCTCGCCCGCGCCGCCACCCGCACCGGCGCCGCGCTCGCGGTCGACCTCGAGCGCGAGGTCGACGTCGCTCGCGTTGCTGCTGTGGCCCGGGCTCGCGGGCGTGACGACGTGCATCGCCTGGCGGTTAAAGGCGCGCTTGACGAGCGACGACGAGGGGCGGCGCGCGGCGTTCCACGCCTCGAGGCCGACGACGGTGCTCGGGAGGAGCACGATCGGCCCGTCGTTGGTCTTGGTGAGGGTCGCGACGATGGCGAACGCCTGGTAGTGGTCGCGCAGCTTGGAGCCGAGGTTGCTGTGGGCGCGCAATCGCGAGAGAGTTGTCAGTCGGGGCGGCGCTAGCGGCGGCGTTCGGGGAGGGGGGTGGGGCTCACATGGCGCGGAGGTACAGCGTGAGGAGGTGCAGCTTGCGCAGCACGTACTTCTGGTTGCCGCCGTTGGTCCACTTGCTCTGCGCGAGGGCAGCTGGGCGTGTCAGCTCGTCGTGGCCGCGAGCGGGGGATAGCGAGAGGGCGGGGCCCGAAGAGAGAAAGGGGGGACGCACAAAGGCGTACGCCTGCAGGACCTCCTCGGTCTCTTCTGCCGAGTCGCACCGCGCAAACAGGTGCCCGACCTTTTGCTGGCTGAGGCCCATCGTGGCGCGGGGAGCGAGAGCGAGAGGAAAGTGGGCGGCGGCGGCGGCGGCGGCCTCGGTGGTGACGACGCGCGCGCGACCGATGAGCGCGTGGGCCGGGCGGTGCGGCGTGTCGGAGCTCGGTGGGCAGCTGTCGCGCAGGCTCAGGAGCGACCAGCGCGGGAGGAGAGCGAGGGCGGGCGCGAGGCGAGTGTGGGTCTGCCGCCTTCCGAGGTTCGAGGCGAGGTCCGAGAGGCATCGAAGTCTCGGCTTTCTCGAGCGCAGGCAATCCCTTCGACGAGCTCGCAGAGCACGCTCCGAGTACTACCAAGAGCGAAATATCCTCGAACGAAAGAATGCAGATCTCGCCGGGCTCGCGACAAAGCGGACAACCGACTTGCGCGCTCTCCCATCCCTGCAGGCGCCCGAAGCGCGCTCCTTCTCGCCTTGCGCGAGATCGTTCGCACAAGGAGCTCATCGTTGTGCGGCGTTGCATGCTGAAGCGCCACTGAGGCAAAACTCGCTCGCGGTGTGCGAGGGCGAGGGCGAGAGGCGCGAGGCGCCCGGACCTCCGAGACGCAGGCGACGAGGTCGACAAGTCGCCGAGCGGGAAGTGGATTGTGCGCTGTCGACCTGTGCAGGAAGGCTGCGAGGCGGGCGACCGTCAGTCTAGGGCAATCGTTCGTGCGCCTCGCGAGACCGAGGAAGAGAAAGGGCGACGAGGAGCGACGCACCTCGACAGGCTCGTCGAGTGGCCCTCGCGCCTCGCCGCGCCTTCTGTCTCGGCTCTTCGTGTCGGGCGTAAAAGCTCGAGAAGCGAACACGCCGCCTCGGTCGAACGAGAGAGCAGGAGCGCTTGAACGAGGAGCGAGCGAGAGCGAGGAACGAGGTCGAGCAGGGGGCGGCGCAGCAGGGTGCGCGCCCGCTCGTCTCCTCGTCGAGCATGTCGTTCGGACCCCCGAGGGCGGGCTGGATCGTCTTGAGCGCATTCGGTGGCCGTGTAGAGGCCGCCGTGCGGGCGAACGAGGGCCAGCTCGAGGTGGACGGGGTGTGGAGTGCACGACGGCAGCAAATACGAGGCGCGGGTCTGCCGCCAATCGAGTGGGCGAGTGGCGGGCAGTGCGGTGCGAGGGTGGCGCAGCTGAGCGAGTGGCGGCGGTGGTCGGCTGGTGGTGAAGGAGAGAGGGGAGGCGACGGTGGAGAAGAGCGAGGCGGCGTGCGGCAGGGTCAAGCGAGGGTGTGGCGGGTCACTGCGGGCTGTCTGTGCAGGTTGCAGCGAGGCAGAAGGTGCTCGAGAGGGTGAGAGACGAGCCGACGAAGCGTCATCATCCGGCTGCCGACAGTTCGCTCGGGTTCTTACCCGCCGCCTCTTCGCCTCTCGCTCCTGCCACACACACTCGAGCAACCCGCACAACATGGCCGCATTCGCTCGCGCCCTGCCACAGCTCGCGACCCACGCAGCCCGCCCCACCTTCACCCCAGCCGCGATCCGGCTCGCCGCCCGTCCCCTCCTCCTCCTCCTCACGACGGGCCGCCTCTGCTGGACCTCGGACCGCTGGGGCCCCCACCGACCACACGGGACCAAGGCCCAAAACGCTCGTGATGCCTCAACTCGAATGACGACGTGGGGAGGCGCGATTTCAAAGGGGCGGAGGCGAGAAAGCGAGGGCTGGCGACATCGCGCGCTCTGGCCTAGCACGGCGGCGCCGACTCCAAGCAGAAGGTCGACTGGGGCAAGGTCGGCGTCAATGTCGGCGTCGGCGTCGCGGGCGCCATCGGGCTCAACTTGATCCTCAACCGCGAGACGTCGCCCCTCCAGGCCCACGAGTGGGTGCGTCGGCTCGTTTCCCTCACGTCCTCTCGTCGAGCGCATGTGCTCCTTTGTTCCTGGATGGAGCTCATGGACTCTAGGGGTAGTATACAACAGCTGACTCACGAATTCCCCGCCTGCAGGAGTACCTCCGCTCGACGTTCAAGTACACCGGCCTCGGACTCGCCATCACGGCCGGCGCGGCCACGCTCGCGTTCAAGAACGGCCTCACGTACCGCATAATGGCGCTTAACCCATGGCTAGTGATGGGCGGCTCGTTGGTCCTGTCGATCGGCTCGATGTACGGCGTGTACGCGACCGCGCCCGACTCGCCGGCCCACTACCTCTCGTGGGGCATCTTTTCCGCCGCACAGGGCCTCACGCTCTCGCCCATGTTCTTCATCGCGCCTGCGATCCTCGGGCGCGCGGGTCTGTACACGCTCGGCGCGACGGCGGGCATCGCCTACGTCGGGTCGACGGCCAAGTCGGACGAGTACCTGTGGATGGGTGGGCCCCTCCTCGCGGGCCTCGGCGTCCTGATCGCGTCGAGCCTCGCGCCCATGATCATGCCCAACATGGCCCTCAGGACGCTCACCGTCCTCGAGAGCGTCGGCGCGTACGGTGGCGTCGCCGTCTTCTCGGGCATGCTCCTCTTCCGCACGAACCAGGTGCGCCCCGTCCTGTCTCTTCTCTCTCGTACCCTCTCGTTGTCATCGAGCTCAGTCAGCTGACCTACTCTTGCCCACGCCGCCCTTCATCCTTCCTTCCCTCCTCGCCGTCCTCCCTCGTCCCGTCGTCTCTCCTCCTCCCCCGTCTCTCCTCACGTTGAACCCTCCTCTCTCCACCCTCGGCCCTCGTACCTCCTTTGACCGACCCGCACAGATCAAGGGCCACGCCAACCTCGCTCAGCGCGGCGCCATCCCGAATGACCCGATCCGCGAGTCGGTCGGGCTCATCCTCAGCGTCATCAACCTGTTCACGTCCATCGTCCGGTACGTCCCTCGCGTCTCTCTCTCTCTCTCTCTCTCTCTCTCTCTCACTCTCTATCGTCAAGAAGGCACACGATGACTGACTCGTGGCGTCGTCCCGCAGCGTCATGCTCCTCCAGCAGGGCAACCGCCGTCGCTGAGCGGCACCTGCGCAACTTTGGAGGAGGGTCGCCCTGTAGCTTGTTGATATCACCCGCACACATCTCTCTGGACTGGAATCGTCGGTTCCTGTAGCTTGACCATCGAGAGCTTTGCGCGAGAGCGGGAGAGTCCAACGGAGGCACGTGCCGCGCGTAAGCCCTTGCTCCTCCTCGCCCCGCCGTCTCCCGCCAGACCGCCCGAGAGCAGCACCGGCAGCTGCTCAGCCGCTCGCGAGCAGCTCTTCTGCTCGACTACACGCCCGCGCGGCCGCTGCCCGCCTCTCATCGCCTCCAGCTCCGCCTCATCGTTCGATTCGCCGCGACCCGCTCGAGCACCTCGGCACCGTCGCCAGGACACAAGAGCAGCGCGAGAGCTCGCCAGAAGCTTCACGACACGCACCGGTGCGCGCGCAGTCCTCGCCACGATCGAGCGGGTCGCCCTCGACCCCCCCTCTCGAGCCGGCACCGCTCGCTCGTTGTCGTCGAACCGGCGCGCCCTGACACGCTTTGCCTGGCCCCGCAGCACTCGATCCGCATGCGCTACGCCGACGCAGAGCACCCGAATCCTCCCTCGAGCTCGTCAGCCATGCCCTCCCCCCCTCCTCCTCCACGCCCGACCACCGCGCCGCCCGAGTCGTACGCCGTCATCGGCGGCGAAGGTTTCGTCGGCGGCGCCCTCGTCTCGGCGCTCCTCGGCCTCCACGGGCCCTCGCGCGTCGCCTCTCTCGGCCCAACGCAGCGGCGCCACTCGCCCTCGACCTACCGCTTCTTCCACACCGACATCACGTCGCCGTCGAGCATCGCGCGCGCGCTGCGCGACTCGGGCGCGACGACCGTGTTTCACACGGCGAGCCCGCACGCCCAGGCGACGAGCGCCGTGTGGCGCGCCGTCAACGTCGACGGGACGCGGTGCGTCGTCGAGGCGTGCCGCGCCGCGCCGGGCGTCACAAAGCTCGTCTTGACGAGCTCGATGACGGTCGTGTACGAGCGAGGGGTCGCACTGAGGAATGTCGACGAGCGCATGCCGGGCATCGAGGGCGACGAGGAGGTGGCGACGTACGCGGGCACCAAGGTGCGCCTTTCTCTCTCTCGCTCTCTCTCTCTTTTTCCTGCCGCCTAACTGACTCGGTCCTCGTCGTACCGCAGGCCAAGGCCGAGCAACTCGTGCTCGAGGCCAACGGCAAGGACGGCCTGTTGACGTGCGCGCTACGACTCGGCGGCATCATCGGGTGCGTCCCTCTCTCTCTCTCTCTTTCCTCCTCGAGGCTCGGACCTGACCCTCGCTCGCTCACCTCCCTGCAGGCCCGGCGACCGACAAGTGCTCCCCGGGTGGATCAACGTCTACAAGGCGGGCCAGCACGTGTTCCAGATGGGCGACAACCTGCACCTGTTCGACTTTGTCACGCTCAAGAACGTCGTGCACGCGCACCTGCTCGCCGCCGACAAGCTCGGCGCGCCACCGCTCGACCCTGCGCAGCTCGAGACGCGCCTGCCGCCCGTCGCGGCGACCGTCGGCCGGCGACAGCTCCCGACGTCGCGCCACCCGGACGCCGTCGACCCGCTCGACCCGCCCGAGTACGACGAGCCGCCGCTGCCCGCGGCGCGCAACCGGTGGAACCAGTTCTACGCCCCGTCGTGCGTCTCGCCCGAGGAGGGGCTGCTGTCGGTCGCCGGGCAGGCGCTCACGATCACCAACGGCGAGCCCGTGCCCTTGTGGTCGCTCGGGCGCGCCATCTGGCACGCGTACGACCCGGCACAGCGGTACCGGTCGTGGCTCCCGCTCGTCTTTCCCGGCGCGGTCGGCATGCTGTACGCCGCTGGGTGCGAGTGGGTCGGGTGGGCGAGGGGCAAGCGGCCCGAGGAGTGCGGCGTCAACCGGGCCTACATGGCCTACGTCCTCGACGACATGTACTTTGACATTGAGCGGGTGCGTCTCCCTTTTCTCTCCCTCTCTCTCTCTCTTGGGCTGCAGCGGGGACTGACTCGCGGACCGCACACAGGCACGGCGACTGCTCGGGTACGAGCCGGTCGAGAGCCTCGAGGAGGGCATCCGCTCGGGCGTCGAGGTCCGTCTCTCGTCCGCTCGCCTCTCTCTCTCTCTCGTCCGTCTGCGGCCCCTCACTGACTCTCGCATTCGCCTCGCTCGCAGTGGTACAAGGCGGACGAGGAGCGGCAGAGGGAGCAGAGCCGGAACAAGGCCCGGCAATGAAGTGCAGTGCCTCTCGCGAGCGTTATCGTCGGGCGCGCTCATTTCGCCCAGTTCGCTCGCTCGCCGGTCCGTCGGCCGTCCGTCGAGAGCTCCTCTGTCGCGGCGAGCAAGGTGTGCCCCTGCGCACCGAGAGAAGCTTGCCCCTGTACGTGTGCACGTGCGAGCGACGAGGGGAAAGGCGGGCGGACCTGGGGAGGTGACGCCCGTCACCGATAGGAGAACCGCGAAGATGCGGAGGGCGACGCTAGTCCGGCCGAGGGGCGACCGCTCTCACCTCGGGCTCGTCCTCCTCTCGGCGCTCTCTCTCCCTCTCTCGCCCCCCCGAGTTGCGCCCATGGCCGCCATCGTCGCCCTGAACGCGGCTGTCGCCCTCCTGCGCAGCAACGAGGGCCTGCGCGACCTGCGCAGCCCTGTGATCCCGCTCCCGGACGACCACCACGACCGGCCTCGGCGGTCGGCCTCGCTCTCGTCGACGTCGCGCTCGACCCGCTTCGCGCGCCAGCACTCGCGGTCCCGCCCGGCACCGCTCACCGAGCGCAGCCTGCGCGCGAGCCACCTCTCGTGGCTGATCCGGCTGCGCGACCTCAAGGCGCGGCTCACGGCGCTCGACGACTGCCGCGCCAAGCGCCTCGAGTCGTGCTGGGCGGGCAAGGCGACGAGGCGCCACATCCGCGCCGTGCGCAAGGCCGTCGACGAGGCAGAGTGGGTCGAGGACAAGCTGCGTCAGGCCGTCGTGTGGTGCCGCGGGGCGGGAGTGCGCAAGGCGCCCGTCACGTCGCTCCTCTCGGTCGGCCGCAACGGGTCCGTCCACTCTCTCTCTCGTTCTCCTTGTCTCCCGGCTGGACCCGAACTGACTCGGCGCCGCTGCCCTCCACCCGCTCTCCCCATCTCCCCCTCGCTACCGCACCTCGTCAGCCTCTCGGCCCGGCCCAAGCACAACGCCTTCCCTCCCACCCTCCTCGAGCTCCCCTTCCCACTCCCGCACGCCCTCGAGGCCAACATCTACTTCCTCACCGTCCCTCGCCCGCCGCCGCTCGCCCGCCACGACGCGTGGGACGCCGAGCGCGCCGCGCAGAGCCACGAGGCGCCGCCCCGGTACGACGAGGAGCTCGCCGTCGGCGAGACGGTCCTCGAGCGCGGGGGCGACCTCGATGTCGCGGTCGCGCTCCTCGAGTACGAGCGCGCGAGCCATGCGCACGACGTCGTCGACGTGTCGAGCACCCGGGCGACCGACTAGAGCGTGCTCTCGCTCCCCTTCCCCTTTACACCATAGACGTCCACCTCTTTCACGCCCGCGCTGGTTCGCTCTACCCCTCGCCCCTTTGTCGTCGTCTCCCCCAAACCCTCTCGACTCGGCGCAGTCGCTCTCTCTCTCTTGACGTACCAAATGATTCTGAAACTCATGTAGCGATAGGTATTGCACGAGCGAGAGAGAGTGTGTGTGTGAGAGAGAGGGAGGGAGCGGCGAGAGGGCAAGAAATGAGATCTAGTTGCGAGAGCATGTTGTGCGACGAGGTGCGCCTAGAAAGCGTTGTGCCTGCCGCCCTTCTCGGCGTCGACACTGCCCGGCTGCTCGTCGAACTGGACCCGGTACGGCGGGCTCGGCGTCGCAAACTGGGCCGTCGCCGGGAACCGCATCGAGCCCTGGGCCGCACCGGCGCCGGCGCCCTTGCGGCTCGCGAGCGACACGTCGTCGTCCTCGGCGTCGATGTTGACCTCCTGCCGGACCGTGACGTGCACGGGCTGTTGATGGGCAACGGTACCGGCGGCGCTCAGGCCGCCGAAGCCTTTGCGCGACTGGGACGACTCGTCGAACGCGCCCGAGCCGTGTGGGCTGCGCGCGTTGAGCGTCGCGAGGAACGAGCCGATGTCTGTGGACGAGGGCGGGGGCGGGGCGAGAGTCAGGGAGTGTGCTCGAGGAGGAGAGGGGGAGATGGCGGTCGAGGAGGAGCGGGATTGAGTGCGCGCAGAGAGACGAGGACGCACAGATCTTGGCCTCGGGCAGGCCGAAGAACGTGTAGTACGTTGAAGTTGGCCACGTTGCGTACAGGAACACGATCGCGATCTGGCAGACGGCCGACAGGAGGTTCGTCTGGGCGGCCATGAGGACGACCTTCTTGAGCGGCCTGTGGGTGCGAGAGCGTCAGTGTCCCTCGTCAGGTCTCTTCATTAGACGAGAGAATAGAGAGGGCGCACGTGCTCGTCTTGACGGCGCCGCCTGACTGCTTCTTGGGCTTGAACACGAGCCACCAGAACATGAGGACCGTGGTGGCGAGGTCGACGACGAGGACGCCAGCGAACCAGCCCCACGACTGGGTGCGGATGTCGGCGAACGCGAGGATGTTGTCCGAGTTCTGCGAGCACACGTAGCCCATCCCTGTCGAGCGGGAAGAAGGTCGGGTCAGGGTGTGCTCGACCTCGACGACTCGAGAGGTGGGCGACGCACAAAGAGCGATGCCGTAGCAGCCGAACGAGATGGCGCCGAGGAGGGCGACCGGAATCCAGTTGCGGTTCGAGACGGCGTAGACTGCGAGAGGGCGAGAGGGGGTCAGTGCGCTTCTCCTCGAACCTCGGCGGCGACGAGCGAGTGAGAGCGGGACGCACGTCTGTACAGGTAGAAGCACTGGACGGCGAGCACCGCAGTCGACATGACGAAGCAGTAGGCCGTGAGCTCGAACGGGAGCAGCGCGAGGTCTTGCGGACGAACAAAGTAGGTCACGCCCCACTGCGAAGAGGAACGAGGTGGTCAGCGCCGCTCGCCTCGCCCCGACGGCGCTCCAGGGTCCAGAGAACGCTCGCGAGACGCACCTTGTACGCCCACGACGCGTTGAACGCCGTGTCGACGAGGGCCAACGCCGTTCCGAGCGCGGCGCCGACTTGGATCCACGCCGGGTCGCGCGAGAAGCGCGCGTAGTACCGCCCGTACAGGCTGACGACGATGCCGCACGAGAAGCACGACAGGCAGGTCGCGACGATCTGTGGGCGAGGGGCGAGGGGCGAGGGGCGAGGTCGAGGTCGAAGTCGAGGAGGGGACGAAAGGAGATCGGTTCAGTCCCGATCGACAAGAGGGAGAGAGAGGGGGGCGCACGACGGCTCCGACGGTGCTGACGATGGCCGACGACATGCTCGAGCGGCGCAGAGCTGGAGGACAGAAGCGAGCGCGCGAGCCAGCTGCGGCGAGAAGCCGTCGACCGCGAGGCACGGCGCGGGCGAGCTCGAAGCGGTGCGACAAGCGCGGTCGAGATGTCGCCGAGGGCTGCGAGGGCTGACACGGGCAGCAGCCGACGCGGGGCGGACAGGGGGCGCGGACGCGAGGCCGACGCCTCGAGCGAGCGGAGACGCCGAGCCTCCGTCCGTTCGTCCTCGCGGACACGTCACTAACGAGCGCGACGCTCAGCGAGTGAGGTCGGCTCGACGAGAGCAGGAGTGGGAGCGAGAACCGCAGAAAGAGGAGAAAGCGAGAGAACAGGAGCGGTAGTCGTGAGGACGGGCCTCGACGACTCGCTCTCGCAGCGGCCCGAGCACGTGCGAGGGGCAGGCAAATGTACACGGCACTGATTGGGCACTGCTCGTCGCACTATCATGCACGAGGAGAGAGTCAGTGAGGGACGGCCCCACGAGAGAGGTCCTGGCGAGGAAGGAGAGAGGCTCGAGCGCACCTTGATCCGCCCCGTCCCTCACTTCTTCCACGCCTTGAACCGCAGCCGCACGTACATGACCGTCCACGTTCCCTCTCCCTCGCCTTGCGCCTTCATGTCGACCTCGAGGCGGCGGCACACCTCGTCGATGACGGCCTCGCGGTCGGCGGGCGAGGGGAGCGCGTCGAGGAAGGCAAACGCGAACGTCTCGAGCCAGCCGCGCAGGCCTGTCGGGAGCGCCGTCGGGCGAGGGACGAGCTCTGGCGATGGGGCGACGACGAGTAGACTGGGTCAGGTTCGTCGTGGCGGCGCAGAGAGGGTGAAAGGAGGACGCACCGCAGGTCTCGACCTTGAAGCCCTCCTTCTCGAGGATGGCGCTGTACGTCTCGGGCGTTGGGAAGAACCACGGGTCGACCTTGCTCGCGTCGATGCCGCGCTCGCCGAGCACGACGTGGAGCGTCGAACGCACGCCGACCATGTTGAGCGCGCCGCCAAACTGGAGGAAGGGTGGGGAAGCAGCACGTCAGGTTTTGACTCGATGCGGCTGCGTCAAGGCTGTGAGAGGTGGACGCACCTCGCCGACGAAGCGCCCACCGGGCTTGAGGAGGCCGTGCACGCCGCGAACGACCTTGGCCGGGTCGCGCTTCATCCAGTGCAGTGCCGCGTTGGAGAAGACGGCGTCGTACCGGCCGTCCTGCTGCAGGCCCTCAAGCTCGTGCCCGTCGCGCAGGACCCAGGTGATGGCAGCGGCGGCGGCCGGCGACGACAGGGCGGCGGCGTTGGCCTCGGCGCGGGCGAGCAGGTCGGGCGAAGCGTCGAGGCCGACGACGGAGCCACCGGGGAGGACGGGCGGCAGGACCGACTCGAGCGTGAGCTCGCCCGAGCCGCAGCCGAGGTCGAGGATGTGCTCCTGCGGGGTGTGGACAGCCGAGGGTCAGCTTCGGGCGACAAGTGGGGGCGGGACGAGGAGGAGATGGAGGACGGGGAGACGCACGCCGGGCTGAGGGCTGAGGAGGGCGATGGCCTTGTTGGTGAAGGCGGCCGAGTAGACAAAGCTGGCGTTGCTGCTGTAGCGCTCGGCGCTCCAGTTGTCGGTCCTCGTCGAGGCTGACATCGCTCGAGGCGGGAGCCTGAGGGCGAGGGCGAAGACGAGGAAAGCGGCGAGAGGGAGGGCGACAGCGAGGTCGCAGCAATTCCGTGGAGCAGCTCAGGTGCGAGGCAGCAGGGGACTCGGCTAGCCCGGCACGACGCGGCGAGGCAAGAGCAAGTCGGAAGCTGAGGCAGGCGCCCGAGGCGAGAGTCTCTCCGCTCGCTAAGTCCGCGACGACGCAAAAAAGGCACTGAAGCACGGCCTGATGATACAGTCAACAGCACAGACAAGACTACAGACCGCCCCGCCGACGCTCGGCCCCACCGCTCACTCGAGTGCCGCCGCGTCGAGCGCAACCTGGCGCGCCTCGTCGGCCGCCGTAGCGAGCCTGGGCACCTCCTGCAAGACGGCCAAGAGACGCGTGAGCTCTCGTTTGAGCAACGAGATGTGACGGCGAGGGAGAGAGAACGCACCTCGAGCAGCCGGTCGAGCGTTTGCCGCCCCTCCTCGAAGTACTGCTGCGCCTGGGCCGGCGTCGGCGCCTCCTGCGGGGCTGCGAGCGTCGCAAGACGTCAATACGGGGAGCCCGAGACATCAAGGGCGAGAGTGAAAGAGGCGACGCACCGGCTGCGACGCCGAGGCTCTTGCGCGGGCGCACTTTGGGGAGGGAGAGCTCGTCGGGGACGGGTGCGCGCGCGTCTTCGAGCTTGCCGAGGTACTCCTTGTCGAGCTCGACGACGCCTTGGACGTACTGTAGGAGGACGAAGGTGCCGTCAGTCACGTCGGCCGACCGACAAGAGGGGGCGAGGAGGGGGGGGACGCGCCTCGGCCGTTCGCGACGGAGCGTCGACCCGCTCACGGGCGTTGACCTCGCGTGCGTCGAACAGGTCGTTCTGGTACTTGAGCACACGCTGGTGCAGCTCGTCGTTGAACGGCTGCGTCTTGCCGAGCTCTGCGTGCGAGAGGCGCAAGGTCAGGTCGAGGCGACGAGTGAGGGCTGCGAGAGGGGACGGGCGGGGACGCACCGCCGCGCTTCTTCTTGCGCTCGTACTCGGCGACGGGGAGGCCGGCAATGGTGCAGTTCGACGAGATGATCGACTCGACCTTGCGGTAGAATTGCTGCGACGAGGGGGAGGGAGGGGGAGAGGGGCGAGGTCAGCGCTCGAGTCGGCAACGACCCTGCCGCGCGATGGGGCGCAACGCGCACAGGTGGCCCTGACACTCGAGATGAAGGTCCTGAGGCCGCCTGCAGGGCTCCACGAGGCCGTGACGGCGAGAGCGCTCATCATCGAACGAGGGGGAGGGGGGCTCACCTTCATGACGAGCTCCTCGACGCGCTGCTTGTCCTGGGCGGTCATCTGCCCCTGCGCAGCCTTGCCCTTGCCCTTGCCCTTGCCGCCCGCGCTCGCCCCGCACCGCTCGTCGACCCGCCGCACGAGGTCGGCCCTCCATCGCTCGAGGACGGCGCGCAGCTCGTCCTCGGTGTCGAACGCGAGCGGCGGGATCTCCTCCTCGGTGTCGTCGATGGTGCGCAGGGCGGCGGGGGCAGATGTGCTGGCCTGGGCGGGCATGGCGGGTGCGTGACGAGGCCGGTTGTTGTTGTTGGTGCGAGGAGGGGAGGCGCGTCTGGACGCGAAGCCGACTCTCGAGCGGGGCGAGCGGCAGCGACGACGACAGGCTTGGCTCGACAGATGGCTCTCTAGAACAGGCTCCAGGCTGCTCTCGCTCCGCGCGACCCGAGCCCCGCCAGGTTCGCGCTCCTCAACCTCTCGCTCTCTCGGCACGGCTCGCGAGGCAAGGTGGAGATGGTCCGATAGAACAATGCAGCGTGCGACTATAGAACGACCGATGGGAGAGACAGAGAGAGAACCAGTACAACCCGGAAGAGAGAGAGAGACAGCGAGGTGCGCTCCGACCGCCTCTTCCTCCTAGACGCGCTCCTTGACGTCCTCGACCTCCTCGATGCTCGAGCCCGCCTGCGGCTTGAGGTACGACGGCCCACGCTCGGCGCCGAGCTCGTGCTCGCGCTGGAGCTCGGCCATGACGATCTGGTTGGCGCGCCACACGTTCTTCTGGGCAAAGAGGCGGTCCATCTCCTCGAGCGGGATGTTGCGCGTCTCGGGGAGGAGGAGGCAGATGTAGGGGATCGACGCGAGCTGCATGAGCTGTGGGTGCATGTCTTTCGAGTTAGTGAGAGGGCTCGAGGGGAAGGAGAGAGAGAGAGCGAGAGGACGCACGCAGAAGAAGAGGTAGACGCCCCAGCCGCCGGCGCCCATGCGCAGGAACATGGTCGGCGTCGCGCGCGAGATGACAAAGTTCCCTGTGGAAGGAGACACGAGTCAGTCGGAGGTCTCTTGAGAGAGAGAGAGAGGGAGCGAGACGCACAAAGCCAGTTCGAGGTGGCAGCGAGGCACTGAGTGACCTGGCGGACCGTACCCGGGAACGACTCCGAGTTGACGACCCACGGCGTTCCGTTCCACGATGCAGCGTAGAAGGCCGTCCACAGGTAGAAGAAGAACATGGCCGCCTTGCCAGCGGCGGGCAGGTCGGTCGTCGGGTTCAGCTGCGGCTTGTCGACGTTGATGTAGATGGCGATGGCGAGCATCGACAGGGCACCGCCGAGCGAGCCGATGAGGAGCTGTACGAGAGGAGCGTCAGGTCCGGGTCGAGAAGGTCGAGAAAGAGGGAGACGAGCAGGGGACGCACGATGTTGCGGCGGCCGTATCGGTCGATGATGAAGAAGCACCAGACGAGGGCGAGCACCGTCTTGATGACACCAAACACGCCAGTCGTCAGGAGCGACGTCGAGGTGCCCGTGACGCCGATCGACTTGAAAATGGTCGGCGAGCTGTGGAAGGACAGGGGTCAGGTTCCTGCGGCCTCGAGGACGCTCTGAGAGGGGTCGAGGGAGGGACGCACTAGTAGTTGATCGCGTTGATGCCCGTGCCGTTCTGCCAGATGAACAAGGAGGATACCACTAGCATGCGGCGGAACAAGTGGCCCGTCGAGAACAGGTGGCGGATCGGCGCCCAGAAGCCAGTACCGACGGCCGTGCGGTCGTGCTCGGCCTGGATGTCGATCTCGTTGATCTCGTTGATGATGTACGGGTCCTCGGGCGACAGGTTGCGGATGAAGCACAGGTTCTTGACGGCCGCGTCGCGCTTGCCGCGCTGCATGAGCCAGCGAGGCGACTCGCGGACGAAGAAGGGGATGCCGAGGGCGAACAGGCCGCCAGGGATGAGCTGGACGGCGAAAGGCTGTAGGCGAGGCCGAGGGAGGTCGAAAGGGGGGACGAGGAGGAGAGGGGGAGAAGGTCAGCGCTCGGGCCCTCGGAACGAGCCGGCCGACGCAAAGAGAGAGAGGGACGCACAGTGAGCCACTGCGTGGTGCCGGGCGCGATGTGCTTGGTGACGCCGTAGTTGATCCAGAAGCCGACGAGGCCACCGACTGCGAGAGGAGAGGAGAGGAAGGTCAGTCACGGTCTGCGCGCACGAGGGTCGGGAGAGCAAGGGACGCACTCTGCCAGCCGATCTCGTACATGCCGACGAGCTGACCGCGAATGGCGGGAGGCGAGATCTCCGAGATGTAGAGCGGCGTGAGGTTCGAGGCGGCGCCGCTGTGAGGTAGGAGGGAGAGAGGGTCAGGGCTCGCGCTCGACTCGACTCAAGACAGGACGCCGGGACGCACATTCCGAGACCGGCGACGATGCGGCCACCGTAGATGGGGCCAAGGCCGCGAGCGCCGTCGGCGGCGAGCATGACGCCGGCGCCGAGGCAGAAGACAAGGGACGAGAAGAGGAGGCCCATCTTGCGGCCGAGGAGCTGACCGATCGGGTAACCCAGGAGGGAGCCGAAGAAGCAGCCGCCCTGGTACGTCGAGACGATGTTGGAGCTGATGGCAGCAAACTCCTTGGGCGTCTTGGTGAGGAGGCCAAACTCCTTCTTGAAGGACGGGAGCGCGATCGACGTGCCGATGAAGGCCGAGTCGTAGCTGTGGGAGAGAGCGCATGTCAGTAGGTGTGCGCCACAGGATCAAGCGAGAGATCGCGAGCGAGTCAAGTCGCCGCGAGGAGGGGAGAGGAGAGGAGGGAGAGGACGGACCCGATCATGATGGCGGCCGTCGCGGCGACGATGGCGCACGAGTACACGCGCCAGTTGTAGACCGCCTGGGGCGTCGGGCGGTCTTCGACGCGCTCAAAGAGCTTGACCATCGTGCGAGGTGAGGCGGCGGAGGCGGAGGTTGGTCGAAAGAGAGAGAGAGAGAGAGGGCAGGCGAGCTGAGGCGGGCGCGAGGGCTCGAGGCGGGTGCGGGTGCAGGGGCCGAGGGTGTGCGGAGCGCTGGAGAGAGTGCAGAGAGTGGTGCAGGAGAAGGAGAAAGAGTGAGGGAGAGCGGGGCCACCGAGATTTCGAGTGGGCGAAGGCCTCGAAGTCGGCCGCGCGCTGAGTGCCCCACGCTCAAAAGTGGAGGGGGCTCGTGGGCGTGCCTGAACTCCCGGAAGAAATCGAAGCGCGGCACTGAGAGCGCCTTTCATTCTCCCGGCGCTGCGCAGTCAGCAGTTTTGCGTTTCGTCGCACAGGCCCCGCGCAAGTGCTCATGAGCGGACCTTCTCAAGTCGCCGTCCTCGCTCGAGAGCTGCTCTTTCCGCTCGCTTTGACTCGCAAGCTGGTGCACCGCGGGTCTCCAGCAGCCGAGTACGAGCACCTTGGAGATGCGGGGCAGCGCGCGCGAGAAATCTCTCCGCCGGCACCTCTGGCGGCGGCGCTGAACTTGTTCCCGCACCGACCCTCTCTCACACTTCGCGTCCTTCTTTCTCCCTGCGCCGCTCGCCCAAAAACGGCCTCACTCGACCCGGTGATTGCGAGCAGAGCGTGGGCGGGCTCTGGCGCTCCACCTCTCGTGCTCTCGAATCGGTGCAACGGCCCCGGCGAACAGAAAGCGGCTCGCGCTGCAGCGATTTATCGGCTTCGTGGCAAATTGAGCAGGGCGGCGGCATCGGCATTCGACGAACGACATCGCACGGAGCGAGCGACAAAAGGCGACGCGGTAGACATTGCAGGAGACGGGAGATTCTGGTGAGGCGAGAGGTCGAAGCGAGGGCTTCTCGCTTCGTCTCGACGGTGTGTCTGCAGCTAGAGCGTGACAAGCCGCAGGCGAGGCTGCACTGTGAAGACGAGCACAGCCGAGCTAACTTGGCGCGGCAGCCGTGACAGCAGCAGCCGGTGTGCGCGCGAGCAAAGCCGACACCAATCTGCGCTCAGGCCGCCGGCCTCCTCGCACTTCGAACGGGCTGCGCCGCTGCGGCGGGGCGCCTCTGCAACTTCGCTGTGCTCGACGGGTTCGATCGTGCGAGTGTCGGAGCGAGCGAGCGCCGGAAAGAGGGTCCGAGCGAACCGGGCGAGAGGCGAACAGCTGAGTCGGCGGTGAAAGTTGATCCGGCGCGAGCAGCAGCTGACGCGAGCGGACGTCGGCTCGCCGCTGCTCTGAGCTCTCTACTGCTAGAGCCACCGAGGCCAGGCATGTAGCAGCAGCCTCTCTGCGCCCAGCCTCTCAGCACAACGCAAGTCCGGCTCGCTCCCTGCGCCTCCTCCCCCCTCCGACCTCGTCCCTCGTCCTCGGTCGACGCTCATCACCCAGCCAGCCCGCACACCCGCCCGCCACCAGCCAGCATGTCGGACTACTCGGGTTCCGCGCCCAACTCGCTCCCGTCGACCCCGCCTGCGCTCGCCGCACACGACGCGCTCGCCATGCCGCACCCGCCCCGGCTCCCTCCACTCGGCATCGCCTCGCTCTCGCTCGGGTCGTGCGACCACCACCCGCTCGCGCGCAAGGTCGCTGCAGCCGCCGAGCACGGCTTCACCTCGATCGAGCTGTTCGACCTCGACTGGCAGCACTTCCGCGACGCGCACGCCCGCGAGCACGGGTTCGACACGCCCTGCGTCGAGGGCGACGAGGCGAGCATCTCGGCCGCGCACGCCCTGGCGGCGATCCTGCACCGCCACGGCGTCGAGGTGAGCTGCTGGCAGCCGCTGCGCAACTTTGAGGGCTGGGTCGACGACGACGACCGGCGCGAGGCGCGCGATTACGCCCGCGGCATCCTCGACATCATGCCCATCCTCGGCACCGACCTCCTCCTGTGCTGCACGACGTCGACGCCCGCCCCGAGGACGTCGTCAAGCCTCGACCGCGCCGTCGAGGACCTGCGGTGGCTCGCCGACCTCGCCGCGACCTACTCGCCGCCGATCCGCGTCATGTACGAGGGCCTGTCGTTCGGCGCGCACCGCCAGAGCTGGCAAGACGCGTACGAGGTCGTCGAGGCCGCCGACCGCCCCAACCTGGGCCTGTGCCTCGACTCGTTCAACACGCTCGCGCTCGAGTGGGCCGACCCGTACGCCGTCGACGGTCGCCTCGGCCCGGACGTTGACGCCAAGCTCGAGCGCAACATGGACGAGCTCGTGCGCCGTGTGCCCGGGAGCAAGGTGCGCCCCTGTCTCTACCTCCTCGTCTTTCGCACGCTCAGGGGAGCTGACCCTCTCGCGCCCACCCGCAGATCTTCTTCTACCAAGTCGCCGACGGCCGCTTCATGTCGCCGCCGCTCACGCCCCCGACGGACCCCTCGATCCCGCGCATCCGCCCCTGGTCGCGCTCGCACCGCCTGTTCCCGCTCGAGCGCGCACTCGGCGCCTACCTCCCCGTCGACCGCTTCTCGGACGCCGTCGTCGCGACGGGCTACTGCGGCCCGTGGAGCCTCGAGGTGTTCAACGACAGCTTGGGCGACGCGAGGCGCGAGGTGCCGCAGGAGCATGCGGCGAGGGGCATCGCGGGCTTGAGGAGGGCGGCGCACGAGGCGTACGAGCGCGCGGCCAAGATCTGTGCGTCCGCTCTCTCTCTCTCTCTCTCTCTCTCCTCTGACTCTCTCCTCGACCACGTTGACTGACTCTCTATCTCGCTGCACGCAGAGGAATCTGGGCTCGGCATCATTCAGCATGGCATCGTCTCCCATCGTCCTGTTAGACCCTCTCGAACCCCCTTGTTGTCTTCCTCCCTCTGTGTACATCCCACCTTTCCTCGGGCCGTCCTCTCGCATTCACCCTAGTCCCCCTCGTCTCTCTCGCGCCGCTGTGTGTGCGCGGCGCCTGTGTCTGGTCTCTTTGTCGCTCTGCAACTCGTTCGCCTCGCTTGGACCCCTCTCTTCCTCCTGGCGGGTCGACCGACGACCGAGAGCGCGAGAGTCGACATGCTGGAACGAGTAAAGATGCAGAGGGGTCTACACACACAGCGAGACTGACGATGGACAAACGAGGCGAGGAACTAAAAAAGGGCGAAAAGGAGGGAAAGAACGAGGGGGGAGAGGGGAAGCGCGACGACGGGCCTCTACATCTGGCCCTCGCTCCACAGGACGGGGAGCAAGACGACGCACGCCGTCCAGAACACCTTGAAGCTCTTGACCGTGAGGGCCGGGTACTGCCTCAGGCCGGGCTTGCCGCCGTCCGGGCCCGACGCGAGGATCGGGAGCGTGAACAGGCAGTAGATCGAGTAGAAAGCGACGCGGAAAAAGTGGTAGAAGAGGCTGGCGGGCGAGGGACGTAGCCTGTGGAGGGAGAGTCGAGGGATCAGTGAGCGCTCGAAGGGAGAGAAAGAGAGAGAGAGCGGACGCACGCAGAGAGGAGGCCGACCGGGCCCTGGATGCAGTCGCCGCCGAGCTCGAAGTACTTGAAGCAGCCCGTCTTGAGCACCTCGAGGTTCTCGTCTGCAGGAGCGAGGAGTCAGGGACGAGCCCGAGAGACAAAAGGGAGAGAAAGAAGGAGAGGGAGGGAGAGAAGGACGGACCGTCGGCGCCGAAGAGCGAGTACAGGGCGAGGCTCAGGACGTTGATGCAGCTCGCGACCGCCTTGCGCTTCCAGTGCCACTCCTCGAGGCGCTCGCTGATGTCGAGCCAGTTGTCGAGCTCGACCGGCCCGCGCTCGTCGCCCTTGACGTCCGACACGGCCTTGCCGCCGCCGAGGAGCTCGGTGAGGAGGACGCAGTCGTTGAACGCGACCGTCATGCCGCCGCCCGTGAGCGGGTGCCGCATGTTGAGCGAGTCGCCGGCGAGGAACGCGCCCTGCGTGTCGCGCCCTTGCGGGTACGGCGGCAGGTACGAGTTGGGCATGGACCGCAGGCGGTACTGCTTGTCCTTGGTGAGGCTCTTGTCGAGTGCGGCGTGGAACGACGCGACGACGGTCGGCGGCAGGACGGGCGTCACGTGCTCGCGGAGCCACGCGGCGAGCTGGGCCTGCGGCGGGAGCTTGGGCCCGCGCACGTCGACGAGCATGCGCGTGTCGTGCGTCGCGAGCTGGTACACGAGGACGGGGCCGAGCGAGGGCACGCCCTCGGCGGTCGGTGCGGGCGGGTTGGCCGGGTCGGCCTTGCCGAGGATGACGTGCCCGTGGTGCGGCGCGGGCAGGTCGGCGTCTTCGAGGACGAGGCCGACAAAGTGCGAGCGCGTCGTCGGGACGACGTGCGACGGGAGGAGGGCGCGGCGGAACTTGCTCATGCACCCGTCGGCGACGATGGTGAGCTTGGCGCGGTAGTGGAGCGGCTCGGACGCGTCGTCGTCGGCGCTCGCCTTGCGCGGCGTCGCCTTGACGCCGACGATGGTGCCGGCCTCGTCCTCGAGGAGCTCGTTGACGGTCGCCTCGACGAGCGAGACACGCTCGGCGCTCTGAGCCTTGCGGCGCAGGTTCTGGATGAAGAGGCCGTGGTGGAAGCTGCGCCCCTCCTGCTTGCGGTCGGTGCCGTCGCTCCAGCGCATCGTCTTGCTCTCGTCCGGGTACGGGATGGCGACGACCTGGTCGCCCCAGAAGACCTGGTAGCCCTCGCACGGGACGGCGTCGATGCCGTCGAGCGTGTCGTCGATGCCGAGTTTCTGGAGGGCGAGGCACCCGCCGGGCTGGAGGAGCTCGCCGACGATGCGGTCGGGCTCGGACAGGTCGCGCTCGAGGAGGAGGACGGACCGGCCCGACTCGGCGAGCGAGTAGGCGAGGACCGAGCCGAGGATGCCGGCGCCGATGATGCACACGTCGTGCGGCGACGCGGCGGCGGCCTGAGGGTCGAGGAGGGGTGAGCTGCGATCGTCCTCGACGAGGGGACAGAGAGGGGAAGCGGGACGCACCTGGGCGTCTGCAGAGAGTATCCGGTTGTCGTGGGCGAGTGCGCCTGCCATCTTCACGGGCTTGAGACGAGCGAGGTGAGGACGAAGGCGGAGTCGAACGATGAGGGGCGTCGGGAGGAGCGAGAGGGCTGGCGGAGGTGCGGCGCGTCTCGCTGAGTGCGTGTGGTGTGCTGAAAGCTCGTACGACCTTGGCTGGGTCGATTCGAGATAGAGTGGGAGAGTAAGAGAGGGTTGAGCCGGGGGAGCTGCACCGCCGCTCTTCCCTCTCCTTCTCGACATCGGCGAGCGGAGTCCTTTGCAATATCAGCGGCAGTGTGAGCTTCTTGTGAACTAGTACAGCGCGTCTCGGACATCCAGAGTTGCTGCAGTCGAAGCTGTCGCTCGTTGCCACATCTTCTCGGCCCGCGGCGGCCGAGAAATCGACTGCTCGCACTCGCACAAGAGCCCAGCTGCGCTCAGCGACAGCTCGAGGGCGAGCCGATGAGCCTCGTCGACCTCCCCGCCGAGCTCGTCGCCCAAGTCGCGCGTTACCTGCCTCGTGCCGACCAAGCCCGACTCAGCCTCATCTCTCGCCTCGTGCGGCCGTCAGTCCAGCACGAGCTGTACCGCGACGTCGAGCTCGACCTCGACACGCTCTACGACGCCGACCTCGACGAGTTCCTCGCCGGCAAGTGCCGACCTCGAGCCGCCGTCGCCTCGCTCGCCGACGACCCGGTTCGCTGCGCCCTCCTCCGCCGCTTCGCCATCAAGGACCACGACTCCTGGCTCGATCCAGACGCCGTCACCAACATCGGCAAGGTCCTGCGGCAGGCGACGCTGCTCGACGAGGTGGGCATTGTGCGTCCTCCTCTCCCTCTTCCCTTTCCTGCCGACGCGAGCTGACAGGACCCCTCGTGCAGCTCCATACGGACACCTCGAACGGCGAGCACGAGGACCCGTCTACGGCGTCCAACATACAGCGCGTGTGGGACGTCCTGCCTGTCCTTCCCGCTCTTCGACGCCTCACCATCCACGTCGGCCCTGTCGCGGCTCTCAACCTCGACAAGCTCGTCCACCTGCGCCAGCTCGAGGTTGAGATCACCAACCTCGACAGTACCCGTGTCGGCGCCCTCCCGAGCAGCCTCGAGGTCCTGTCACTCGCCCAAGTCGCAGGCTTGACGACGACCTGGTTCAGCCCATCCCTGTTCTCGCACTTGCGGTCCCTGACCCTGTACCACCTCGAGGCGCCCGAGATCCGGATCGTCGAGCATGCTCTCGAGGTGCGTCCACTCGCTCCCTCTCTCTCTCGTCCGAGAAGGCGCGCAACTGACCCTGCGCGAGTCGCACCCGCAGGAGTACGCTCGATCGGCTCGACCGTCCACCCTCACGCACCTGCACCTCGACCTGCACCCGTACGAGATGGCGCCTCACGACCCTGCCGAGGATCCGGCCAACACCGCGCTCGTTATCCGGGTCCTGCGCGCGTTCAAGCCGCTTGCCGACTCGGTCGAGAAACTCGAGGTCATGACGAGCCCGCAGTACCCGTACCACGACGACTCGTCGCCCATCATCGCCGCATCCGTCATCTCCGCCCTCACGTCGAGCTTTACGCGCGTCAAGCACCTGCAGCTGTTCATGGGCGACGAGACGCACGGGTTTTTCCCCTACAAGACGCACGACCTGGTGCGCCTGTCTGTTTCTCTCTCTCCGAATGTGTCGATCTCGATCTCTGCGCACCCGCTGATAGACTGCGTTGCACACAGATGCAAGACCTGGTTCTCGGGCTCGCCCGCTGCACGCTTCTGCGTCGCCTCGACACGTGCGTCGTGTTCGCTCCTCTCCCCTCGCGTCCGTCCTAGCTCGACGAGCGGCCTGACGTCCTCTTCTCTTGCAGCAACGTCTTCCGCCCCACTCGCGCGACACGCCGACTCGATTGGGACACCGGCGACGACGTGTGGCAGTCCGCCTTCGAGGAGGCTGTCTGGCTCTCGGCGAGCCACTACTTTGACCGACTGCCGACGCTCGACGCCGCCATTGTCTCGCCAGACGAGTGCTACCTGAGCCGCAAGGCATTTGTGCGCCCGGCCGACGGCGTCGGCGCGCCCAGGTTGGTGGACGAGATGGACCTGCCGAGGGTCGTAGCCTGACGGGCTGAAACGCGTCTCGTTGGCCCCTCGTTCGTCGTCGTCGAGCAGTCGCGCACAGGGTTCTACGGCGAGTCGGACGTACGGCGAGCGGGCGCGTCGCCGAGCGCTCTTGAGGGGTTTCTCGTCCCGCCTCGCGCGGCCCGTGCGCTCATCTCGCTCGCGCAGGTCCTCGTCAACTTTCAGCGCCGCGACGAGGTCATCGGCTTCGAGTTCTGCGCGTCGTCCAGATCCCGTCGAGGCGCACGCGAGGCCCAGTCGGCCGTCACGAGCGCGCAAGAGCGTCGATTTCGAGGGCGATCGTCCATCGGCGCGCAGGAGGCCGGCTTGTCGACGGCCAAGGCGCGCTCAACACGTCGGCTCTCAATGTGCGTCCTCGAGTCCTCGTTCACGCTCGCGTGCGGCGCAGAGCGTTCTTGTGCGTCGACGTCGGCCTGACCTGTTTTGCGCCCCCACTTGGGAAGGCGGTCGACGAGCGAGCGAGCGACAAAGGCTGGGCCGGCGGTCTACTTTCTTCCGTGCGTCGAGCGCTGCTCTCTCTCGTCCTCTCTCGTGCGCGGAGGACCACGACGGTGCCTGAGCGCCCAGAGGTGCCCCAAGTTCTTTCACCCGCAGCGTTGACCTCCCTCTCGCTCCCACAGCTCTTTCCCCTCTCCCTTCCTCTATCACTCCTCGCCCCACCTCTCGACCTCCCACACCGCCCCACCACTCGCGCCTCGACCCCCTCGACTCGAGCGCCTCGACCTCGTCTTAGCGCCCTCGCGACCTCGCCGACCTCCTCGTCAACCTCTCTCTCTCTCTCACCTCGCACCATGGTCAAGCTCTTTGAGCGCGTCGAGGACCGCCCGACGCCCCAGGCGGTCTACAACTGGCGCGTGTACTCGTGCGCCATCGTCGCCGCGACGGCCGCCATCATGATCGGGTCCGTCCTCTCCCTCCTCCCTCCCTCCTCTCGCGTCGACTTGACTCGCTCGCGATCTCTCGCTTGTTCATGCGGCGCACACACACTGACATGCGCTCTCTCACACAGCTACGACTCGGCGTTCATCGGCACGTCGATCGCGCTCCCGTCGTTCAAGAAGGAGTTTGGCCTGCTCACCAAGACGCCCAAGGAGTTTGCTGCCATCAGCTCCAACATCGTCTCGACCTACCAGGGCGGCTGCTTCTTCGGGTCCCTCCTTGGTTACCCGCTCGGGCAGCTCCTCGGCCGCAAGAGGGGCCTCCTCGCCTCGGCGCTTGTCTTCTGCCTCGGCGCCGGCGTCATGCTCGCCGCCGACGGCGCCCGCGGTCTCGGGCCAATCCTCGGCGGTCGCATCGTTGCAGGTCTCGGAATGTGCGTCCCTGCGTCCTGTCTTGAGTCGAGTCGAGCGCGAGCACTGACCCTCTCTCCTCGCAGCGGCGCCGCCTCGAACCTCACGCCGCTCTACATCTCGGAGATCTCGCCTCCCGCCATTCGTGGTCAGCTCGTCGGCATGTACGAGATCGGCTGGCAGAGTGCGTCCCTCGCTCTCTCGCCCCTCGTGCGCGCGGACCGTGACTGACCTTCCTCCTCTCCTCTCGCAGTCGGTGGCCTCGTCGGCTTCTGGATCAACTACGGCGTCACCAAGCACATCGCGCCCGGCACCACGCAGTGGCTCACTGTGCGTCCCTCTCTCTCTTTGCGTCGGCCGGCTCGTTCCGAGGGCCCGAGCGCTGACCTTCTCCCCCTCTCCTCCTCGTCCCCCTTTCGACTTCCCTTGGCCTCGCCTACAGCCTTTCGCCGTCCAGCTCATCCCTGGCGGCCTGTTCGCCATCGGCGTCCCCTTCTTCATCCGCGAGTCGCCTCGCTGGCTCATGCAGCGCGGCAAGCGCGACGCCGCCGTCAAGAACCTGTGCTTCATCCGCAACTTGTCGCCCGAGGACCCGTACATCATCAACGAGATCAACGAGATCGACATCCAGGCCGAGCACGACCGCACGGCGGTCGGTACCGGGTTCTGGGCGCCGATCCGCCACCTGTTCTCGACCGGCCACTTGTTCCGCCGCATGCTAGTGGTATCTTCTTTGTTCATCTGGCAGAACGGCACGGGCATCAACGCGATCAACTACTAGTGCGTCCCTCCCTCAACCCGTCTCGGAGCGTCCCTCGAGGCTGCAGGAACCTGACCCTTCTCCTCCTCCCTCAGCTCGCCGACCATTTTCAAGTCGATCGGCGTCACGGGCACCTCGACGTCGCTCCTGACGACTGGCGTGTTTGGTGTCATCAAGACGGTGCTCGCCCTCGTCTGGTGCTTCTTCATCATCGACCGATACGGCCGCCGCAACATCGTACGTCCCCCTCTTTCTCGACCTTCTCGACCCGGACCTGACGCTCCTCCCTCTGTCTCGTACAGCTCCTCATCGGTTCGCTCGGTGGTGCTCTGTCGATGCTCGCCATCGCCATCTACATCAACGTCGACAAGCCGCAGCTGAACCCGACGACCGACCTGCCCGCCGCCGGCAAGGCGGCCATGTTCTTCTTCTACCTCTGGACGGCCTTCTACGCTGCATCGTGGAACGGAACGCCGTGGGTCGTCAACTCGGAGTCGTTCCCGGGTACGGTCCGCCAGGTCACTCAGTGCCTCGCTGCCACCTCGAACTGGCTTTGTGCGTCTCGCTCCCTCTCTCTCTCTCTCAAGAGACCTCCGACTGACTCGTGTCTCCTTCCACAGGGAACTTTGTCATCTCGCGCGCGACGCCGACCATGTTCCTGCGCATGGGCGCCGGCGGCTGGGGCGTCTACCTCTTCTTCTGCGTGCGTCCTCTCGTTTGCTCTCTCTCTCCTTCCCCTCGAGCCCCGAAACTGACTCAAAAGACATGCACCCACAGCTCATGCAGCTCGCGTCGATCCCCTACATCTGCCTCCTCCTCCCCGAGACGCGCAACATCCCGCTCGAGGAGATGGACCGCCTCTTTGCCCAGAAGAACGTGTGGCGCGCCAACCAGATCGTCATGGCCGAGCTCCAGCGCGAGCACGAGCTCGGCGCCGAGCGCGGCGTCGCCTACCTCAAGCCGCAGGCCGGCAGCGAGGAGCGGATCGAGAACGCCTCGAGCGACGACGAGAAGGTCTGAGCGGCGGGTGCGGTCGGGCCTTGCGGTTCTTCTCGGTCTCTTTGTTCGTCTTCTGTCTTTCTCTGTGTACCCGTAGACGAGCCGACTCGAGGCGAGAAGCAGTATCTCTTCATTCTTCGTGCGTCCGGATCTCGAGGACAGGGAAGCGAGGAGGAGGGGAGCGAGAGGCGACGCGGCCAGTTCAGGTTGCAGTGAGCACATACTGCTCGTTCGCTGCTTCTCAGCCACTGCTCAGTCCGCTCACAGGCATCGCTTCAACGAGCCGACGAGGACGAGAAGCGTTCATCCGCGGTTGCAGCTCAGCCGCGCACGCATCGGCGCAGCCAGTCGGGTTAGCCAGCTCTCGTCGCCTTGTCCTCGACGCACGTGTCTGCAGAGGCCTTGCGAGCCTCGCATCGTGCGCGGCGAGCGGGCTGCAGTGCGCACGGGCCTCGAGGGAACGAGCACCGAGCACGACTCGCTCAATGGCGCTCGATCTTGTCTCGTCGCTGGGCTCTTCGGGCTGCATCAGCGATCGTTCTGGCTGCGCTGGGCGGGCAATTACACCTGCGGGGCGCGTCGATGCTTCGGCGGTCGCTCCTTGTCCCTCCTTCCACGTCGTCCGCCCTGCTCTCTTCTTCCGCTTATCACTCGCTCAGCACAGTTAGCTCTCAACATGTCGGCGTCGAACGTTCCCGACGCTGCGACGGCGGCCGCCGGGGCCGCAGCACAGCTGGCAGCACTTCAAACGGCCGTGTCCGACCTCGTCAGCCCGGTAGTCGTCGCCACCTTTCTCGCCTGCGTCCTCTACGGCGTGCTGCCGTACATGTGTGCGTCTCGATTGTCCGCACTCGACGCCTCAACGACGAACTCTGACCCGATGCCCTTCTCAGCGGCGACCTACTTCCTGCGCTTCGGCTCGACCGACCGCCTCGCGTTCAAGCTCCTCGTCGGGTTCCTCACCTTATCGGCGCTCGGCGACACGATGAACGACTGCGCGTGGGCCTGGCGGTCCACGGTCACGGCGCTCCTCGACCCTTCGGTTCTCGCGCTGGTGCCAGCTGAATTTGTTGCGTACGCCTGCTTCACGGGCCCGAACGTCCTCATCTGCCAGGCGTTCTTCACGTGCGTCCGTGCTGTCGTTCTCCCTCGAGTCGTGCCCGCGTCCGGGTCGCAAAGGCTCGTCGCCGTCGGGTGTGACTGACGCTCGAGCCTCTTCTCCTCGCAGGTGGCGTGTTTGGGTCGTGAGCGAGATGAATGGCCGCCGCAACTGGTGGTTGCCGCTCTTCCTCCTCCAGCTCGAGCTCGCTGCCGCTGGCTTGGCGCGCTTCCTCGCGTACTGGGGCAGTCAGGCGACGAGCATGGTCGAGTTCTCCGAGATCACGGTCCGCTCCTTCTCGCTCTCCCTTTCCCCTCCTCGGCTGACCCTCTGTCGACACACAGACCGTCATGTACACCTGGCTCGGCGCGAGCCTGCTGTGCGACCTGCTCATCACGTGTGTCCCTCGACGCCGCCGTCTCTCGCCGTCTGACCTCGGTCGCGCACTGACCCTCCCTTCTCGGCAAACAGCGTCGCCATCACGTATTACCTCCTCCTCCTCCCTCGTCGGATCGTCGGCGACTCGGTCGCCTCCAAGCTGTCGTCCCCCGTCGGCCGCATCGTCCTCAAAACGTTCCAGACGAACGCTGCGTCGCTCGCCATCCAGCTCCTCGTCCTCGTGAGTCTCGTGCCGCCTTCTTTCGGCGTCAAGCGTGATGTACTGACCTCTATCGACGTCGCTGCAGGTCGTCATCGTCACAAAGGGCTCGACGCTCTGGTACGCCGTCCCAGGTGCGTCCTTGATCCCGCTCGAGCCTCCTCTTCTCGCGCTCGATACTCACCCCTTCTTGCACAGGGTACCTTGAGAGCAAGATCTATGTCATTTCGGTCCTCGCAACTCGTCCGTCCTCTCCTCTCGTCCTCGACCTACCCTTCCTCGACGCTCACACCGCTCTTTCTCGCGCAGTCAACGCCCGCAAGTCGACCCTGTCCAGCGACGCGACCCCTCCTATCGACAAGAGCTACCTCTCCAAGACGACGCAGCCGGGTTCTACGACCGCGCTCGCTCGCCGGGCCCGCCAAACCGGCTCAATGCCCGTCCACGTCCTCAAAGAGGTCCACTGCGTCGACGAGGCCGAGTCTGACTTTCACGGCTCGAAGGACCTCGAGTTCGAGTCGGCGCCGCCGTTCGCTGTGCGGTTCGAGGGCGCGCAGGCGAGTGTCGAGGGCGACATCGAGCTGGGCAAGCGAGGCTGAGCGGGAGCGAGGAGCGCGAGTCGGGGCGAGCGAGTCGAGCGGCGGTGCGAGAGGCGCGTAGATTCGACGATGCAGTAGAGGACACAGTAGCGACGGCGAGCAACAAGAATTGACAGGTTACGCGAACAGCAACGAAAGCGAAACTCGCGTCGAGAGCTTCTCGCGAGCGCGACTGTCTCTCTAGCATGCTCTCGCCTCGCTGTATCTCGTCCATGCCACTCTCGCACGCGCTGAAGACGTTAACGAGCGATCGTCGAGTTGCACGGCCCTGCTCGACGTTGACGGCGCGTCGAGCTCAACTTGAGAAGGTCGCCCTCGCCGGCTCACTCGCGGTACGCCTGCACGAACGGGATGCGGAAGATGCCACTGCGCGCACACAGCGATGTCAGGAGTCGATCGAAAAAGAGAGAGAGAGAGAGAGAGAGGACCGAGTCGACGCACGCTGTGTCGGTCGCGAGGGTGCATCCGCCGAGCTTCTCCTCGCTCGGGCTGCTCGCCGCAAACAGCATGGCGTCGACCGTGTCGCTCAGCTTGATGTGAGGCAGCTGCTCGATCATGGGGCGGAGCGGGCCAAAGATGTCGGTCGGGACGGGGCCGGACGCGACGAGAACGACGCTGCGGGACGCGAGACAGAAAGAGGGTCAGGGATGGCCGGCCTCGACCGGGTCGAGGAGGAACGAGAGGGACGCACGAGATACCTGCCGCCTCGCTCTCGGTGTGTAGAGCGCGCTGCAGGCCGAGTAGGGCGTGCTTGCTCGTCGCATAGAGCGGGCAGCCGGGCGTCGCGACGAACGAGGTCAGGCTCCCGAGGATGACGAGCGCCTTGGGGCCGGTCGAGGCGTTCTTGCGCAGGTGGCGGAAGGCGAGGCGAGAGGCTGCACGAGGGGCAGGGCGTGAGCTGGCGCGTCAAAGGGAGCGAGGGAGAGCCACGACGCGCTGTGGAGGGTCCCAACGACGTCGACGTCGATCGTGCCCAAGTCCGGCTTCTGCGCGCGTGAGACGAGGCTGTCAGACCCATGAGTCGCGACGGATCCGAGTCTGAGGAGGAGAGGACGTACCGTGAGCTTGCCGTCGGCGTCGACCTCGTCGTCGAGGAAGCTGCCCATCTCGAACACGCCGGCGTTGGCAACGACGACGTCGATGCGGCCGAAGGTCGCGATGGCGTGGTCCTGCAGGTAGAGGTGTCAGTATCAAAAGGCCTGCGAGCATCGAGAGGAGAGAAAGACGCACGAAGAGCGCGACTTGCGACTCCCAGCTCGTCACGTCGGTCGCGAGCCCGGTCGCCTCGCTGTTGCGGTCGCACGCCGTCGAGACCGTCAGTACCACCTCGCCGCTTCGCCGATCCTCGAACGAGTGGAACAGAACGCGACGGACCCGCCGCCCGCCTCGATCTCCTCCACCACCTCGCGCACGCCCCGCTCCCCCCTCGCGCCGACGACCAACCTCGCCCCTCCCTCCCTCGCGGCCCTCAGCGCAAACTCCCTCCCAAGCCCCTTGGTCCCACCCGTGACGAGCACGACCTTGGCCCTGAGCGCGCCGTGCCCGAGCGCCGAAAGCGCGCGCGACGAGGCGACCGGGATCGCCTCGGCGCCGTAGGTCGAGCGCAGGCGCAACATTTCGCGCTCGATGACCTGTTGGCGCGTGTGGGTCGACGTGAGCGGGAGGCAGGGAGGGAAGGAGAGAAGAAGCGAGTCAGTGAGGGCGATAACGGAGGGAGGAGGGAGGGAGGAGGGACGACGCACCTTGCGGATCCCGTCGTGCTCGGCAGAGTCGGCCACGCGAGTCGGTGCGTGTGCGAGAAGTGAGAAGCGAGAGGCAAGCAGAGAAAGCGGCGCAGAGGCCAGGGAAGAAGCTAGGGGAGGAGGCTCGAGCACGTGAGGCAGAGCTGCTCGCCGCCGGGCCGAGCGCGCACTCCGCCGACTCGGCGTCCATCCGCCCGACGCACGCACACACGGCGCCATCGATCGATCGCGCGGGGAGAGAGGCGAGAGGAACGGAAAAGTCTATGTCACAGCCCCGCACACGGTCCGAGCGACCGTCTCACAGAAACCTCGAGAGGGGAAAGAGAAAGAGAGAGAAAGGGAGGGGGACGTCTACAGGCCGAGGATGTCGTCGAACGCGCTCTTGCGGGCGACGGGAGGAGGAGGGGCAGGTGCCGAGGGGGAGGAAGAGGACGAGGTCGAGCGGCGCGAGGGCGGGAGGTAATCGTCGAGGATCGAGTCGAACGCTGTAGGCGCACGAGCGGGTCAGCGCACGGGCCGCAGGAGAAGCGTAAGCGAGGAAAAAGGGGGCGCACAGAAGACGGGGACCTCCTTGAAGGTGGGCTTGGGCACGGCCGACGACGAACCGAGGCCGGCTGCGACGAGGCGGCGGATGGCCGGGCCGTCGAGGAGGACCTCGACCGGGTGCTTGACCTGCGCATGTAGAAGCTCGTCAGTCACGGGCGCAAGAAGGAAGAGAGCGGGCCGCGACGCACGTCCTTGGGCGTCGGGGTGTAGTCGTGCGCCGGGTGGGCGTGGTCGGGCTTGTCCTTGGGGAGCGACCCCCTCGCGCTCGTGATGGCGCCCGTGTGGGCGAGCACGTCGCCCTTGGTGAGCATGCCGTGGTGGCCCGTCGCCTTGATGGCGCTCGCGTCCGTGATGCCGGCGAGCGCGAGCAGGCGCAAGACCGAGGGCAGGAGCGGCTTCGAGTGCTGAGGGTGGGCATGGATCGCGGACGGGGTCGGGGAGGGAGTGGCGGGGGAAGGGTTCGGCGCGTCGGAGGGGGCGGCCGAGGTCGGGCCCGCTTCGGGCTTCGAGTCGGCAGGCGAAGGCGCGGACGACGACGTGGCGGCGGCGGCGTCTTCCTGCGACGGGATCTCGATGTTGGACAGGTCGTCGCCCTCCTCGGCGAGGACAGCGATGAGCTTGCCGACGGGAACGCCTGCGGCACCGTCATTCTCCTGCGCGACGGGCAATTCGGGTCAGCGAGGCTTGCGAGGGAGAGGAGGAGGAGGAAGGGCGGCGACGCACGAGGATCTTGCCCATGATGCCGTCGTCCTGCGCCTCGACGTCGATCGAGGCCTTGTCGGTCTCGATGGTGAGGAGAACAGCGCCGGCCTCGAACGCGTCGCCCTCCTTGACCTTCCACTCGCTGATGCCGCCCTCGGTCATGGTCGGCGACTGCGTGCGGCACACGGTCAGTGACGGGTCTATCGCGCACGGCAGAGAGCGAGAGAATGGACAGACCATGGCGGGCATGAGGAAGTTGGAGTAGGCGGTCCTTGGCGCCGAGGCATGCACTGCGGCGAGGGAGAGGGACGAGGGGGGGGAGGAGGAGAGAGAGGTCAGTGCGCGGTCCTGGAAAGGTGTGCGCCCGGCACGGAGGTTGTTCGGCCGTGCAGGACCTTTCTGCAGGGCGCTGGCACCCGCAGATGCCGTCGTCGCCAAGCTGGTCCATCGGGTCCCGAAACTGGGGCAGGCGCTCGCTCCTCGTCCACCTCGCCTGGTGCCCGACCGACGCTCTGAAGCACCTCGAGAGGGCTCGTGGCAAGGCGTGGCGCGCGTAGAGCGCCGCTGGTGGACGAGAGCGGCGAGATCGATGCTGGCGGCGGCTCGAGGTGAGGGAGGAGGGCGGCGGCGAAACTCACGCTGGCGGGCGAGCGGGCGGGCGCAGGTGCGGGCAGAGCGGATGGCGGAGAACATGGCGGACTGGGCTCTGTGGCTGCTGGCGACGACGACGACGAGCGAGAGACGAGCGACTCGAGAGGTTGGGCGAGCTCCTCCAGCGAACACGCCTCTACCTCGCCCTCTCGCACAGCTGTGCCGTGGACAGTGCAGCTCTGCGTGTACCTGCTCAGTACAGGGACCTGCTGCGCCTTGTCTCGCGCTCCTCCCGTTTCTCCCTGTTGAGCCGACGCCCCTCCCCTCCTCCTCGTCCCTCCCCTCTCGCGCGAGCATCCCCGCCTCGCTGCGGAGCGTGTCGCGTCGGCTCGGCACTTTGAGGCGCGACGTGGCAGCGACAGCCTTCCGCGCTTGCCTCGGCGCGGCGTGCTCGCTCCCTCGAGCCGCTCTCCGCCGCTTCAACGACGTTCGCACGGACGCTCGCCCCCTGTCCGCCTGCGCCGCGCGGAGCGCCCGCATACTTTCGGCGCGTGGCTGCGCTCCCGCGGCGACGCCCGGCCGTGGGCTGAGCGGCTGTGAGCCGCCGCTGCGGCTTGGCTCTGTGCTCCCGACGACTTGGCTCTCGCACGCCCTCCTCGCCCGCGCGAGCAGCTTGTTATCCGCGCTTTCAGAGCGATTCGTCAAGCGCACGCACATCGGCTGTCTGGGGCGTCCGCGGACCGCGTCGAACGCCGCCGGGCCCCGCCTCGGCAAGCCTCTTCCTCGACCTCACCCGCTCTCTCGCCGTCAGCCGCCGACCTTGCGCCTCTCAACTGCCGGGCACTCGCCCTCGCACAACCAAGTACGCTGCACCCTCCCTCGACGCGTCTCTGTGCGCCGTCGCTGACCTCCTCGCCCGACACAGCCTCCTCCGCGTTCCGCTCGAGCAGCGAGGTCATCGTCCCTTATCGCCCTCGCCGACCCGCCTGTCTCTTTTCTCTTCGCTCTTCAACACGAGCGAGTGACCGCGAGCCAAGATGGGCGCAGCTCAAGACGCGTTCAGCTCCGTGTGCCCGATCTCCTACGTGCGTCCTCGTCTTCCTCGTCTGCGTCGTGGGAGCCACCTGGCTGACCTCTTTGTCCGTCCCGCTCACAGTCCGAGTACTGCTCTGCGCCATGGCAGGTCACGATCGACGTGTGCTGCGGCCTGTGTCCTTCACCCGCTGTGCGTCCTCTCCCTCGTGTCGCCGCTTCCTCCCTCCTCCTCCTCGAGCGTCGACTGACTGGTTCCCGAGCGCCGACTGACTGGTTCCCGGACCGACTACCGCCTGCAGATCAACGCCTACGGCACGCTCGCAGGCCTCATCATTGCCTCGTTTTTCGCCATGCTCATCGTGCTCTTCCAGCCGGCACAATCGGCGTGGTACAGTCCGTCCTCCCTTTCCTTCCTCCTCATCGACCCTGTCTCTCTCTCTCTTCGTCTCTCCTCTCGCACGGACTGACCCTCTCGCGCTCGCGCACACCCACCACAACAGTTGCCGCACAGCTCGCCCTTGCGCACATGTACTTGGTCGCCATCATGGCCCGAAACATGATGGGCACGGCTTCGAGCGGCGTCAACGCGATCCAGCGGTGGCACGCCGAGTACGCGTTCCTGCTCGCGGCGAGCATCACGGGCACCATCGTCGCCTGCGTCTTGTCCGACACGCACCACATCCATGTACGCCGTCCCTCTTTCTCCCTCTCCCTCTCTTGCTCCCTCTCGTTCGACTGTGTCTGACATCGCCTCGCTCTGCAGGGCTTTTCGTCCGCCGACGAGCACGACGCCTTCCTCGACGCCTCGGCCGCCTTTGCCCAAGCACGAGCCGCTCGCCCCTCCTCTGCGCCCAAGCACTACTCGCCACACCCGCTCCACCTCCAGCCAGGCGACGAGTACGTCCGGGGCGAGCACCTGTCGAACGTCGCCCGAGCCGCGCAGCGCCTGCGCAAGTGGGGGCACCGGCACCAAGCCGTGCTCCTCCTGTGCGCGTTCGCGACGAGCGAGCTGTACTGGTTCGTCCTGTACGCGGCCACCATCTGGTGGCCGGCCGCGTCGTCGCCCGTCAAGCCCGTCTCGTGGCAGGCCAACTGCGACGACCTGATCGGTGCGGCCAACTACCGCCTGCTCGAGGGCACGAGCTGGACGTTTGTCAGCGTCGCACTCCTCGCGACGCTGCTCCTGTGCGTGCCCGTGTTTGGCCACCGCAGTGAGAGCGCCGCGCACACGCTCGTCAGGCTCTTGAGCCTTAACCCTAAGACGCGCAGGTCGGCGTTCGCGTCGAGGAGGGCGGGCAAACGGGCGCAGGAGCAAGGAGGACCGCCGCGCAGGAGGACCGACTCGGACATGACCAAGGCGACGAGGCGGTCGGGCAATAGCGGCGGCTTCGAGTGGGACGCGTCGACCGAGACGCTCGTCAAAGTGTGCGCGTCGCTCGCCGTCTGGGTCTTGTGGTTCGTCATGGTGCTCGTGCGTCCTCGTCTTTCTTCCCTGCTCCTCGTCCTCGTCGACGCCCATTTTGACGGCTTTCCTCGCGCCCAGGTCATCCTCTTCAAGGCTCTCAACGACTTTCTCCTCGAGGGCACGGCTTGGCCGTATGCAGCCATCCAGAACTTCGTTGCGTCGCCCTCTCCTCCCTCTCCTCCCTCCTTCCCCCGCGGCCCTTCTGACTCTCGCCCTCCCACACACACGCGCCCGCAGATCTTCGGCACCTTCGCCGCCTTCAAGTTCTTCCTCGGCGTCGTCCGCGAGCGCACACGGCAGCACACCAAGGCGCGCAAGGCCCGCCGCCTCGAGCGAGCGGACCGGGCGCCGCTCGTCGGCGCCGACGCCAACGCCAACGCCGACGCGCCGCCGCCGCCGCCGCCGCACGACGGGCGCTCGAGCTCGAGCGGCGAGCAGCGGAGGACACGGCGGCCGCGGTTGAGCTTGCGCTCGAGCGAGCGAGGGCGACCCGGCGAGAGGGCGTCGGTGGGCGCGAGCGGCGCGAACCTGTCTGAGGGGCTCGAGCGCGGCGTCGAGACGGGGCGGCGGTCGCGGCAGAAGCGGTAGCCATCGAGCGAGGTGGTCAGCGAGGGATAGAGAAGGAGGAGGAGGAGGTAGACGAGCTGTAGAGCGGTAGACGGAGCCGACGAGCGAGCGAAAAGACCAAGTTCCCGTTCCTCTCGTTTCCTCTCGTCGAGCTCGTCGCGACGAGCTGCTCGACAGCTGCATTACGAGCACAGGTGCGGCAAAGAGGACGACAGAGAGCCGACAAGGTATGTACGGCGAACGAGAGACGTCTAGAGGAGGAGGAGGAGGAAAGAGGAGCACGACGATACGGCACGGCACGGCACAGCACGGCGGGCGCGAAAGAGATAGACACTGCGACGAGCCACCCTCGCTCGCTTACTCCCTCCTCAGTCCTCCTGCATCGGCTCGCCCGCCGCGACGCCCCAGCTGCCGGCCCTCGCCCTCGACCTCGACCGCGAGCCCTCCCGCGCCGTCACGTGCCCGACCCTCCCGCGCTCCTTGCCCTCTGCCGCACCCTCCTCGTCGTCCTCGTCCTCCTCGTCGCCCCACCCATCGTCCTCATCGTCGTCGTCGTCGTCGGCGCGCGTCGTGCTCGGCGTCCCAGGCGTCACCGTGCTGCTGCTGAAGCTGCTGCTCGTCGACGGGTGGCTCCGGATGCTCCGGGGCCGGTGCGGGCTCTGCGCCTGCGCGTGCGCGTGCGCGGCGGGAGGCCCGGCGCGTCGCGAGAGCGACGACGACGACGAGCCGAGACGGTCGCGGTCGCGCTGCGTCGGCGTGCCGAACGTGGGTCCGTGCGCGTCGCCGCCGCCGCCGCCGCCGCTCGGGATGCGCGCGCCGCTGCTGCTCGACGAGTGGGCGAGGTGCGCTGGGTACGACGACGACGAGTGTGCGGCGCCGTACTGCTGCTGCTGCGCGGCCGAGGCCGAGGACGAGCCGGGCGTCGAGCCGCTGGTCGCGCTCTGCCGCGCCTGCGCCGACGCAGCAGCGACGGCCGACCGCGTGAGCGGTGGCGTCTCGACCGCCTCGCTCGGCTCGTAGTCGTGCGCGCCGCCACCGCCGTCGCCGCCGCCAGCGCCGGTCGACGTCGTCGGCGTCCTCGCGCGGCTCGCGGCGCGCGACCGTCCCGCGGCCGCCGCCGCCGGGTTGCTCGTGCCGTTGCGGCCGACCCAGTACAGGATGAGCTGGTCGGCGTAGCGCTGCAGCTCGTCGGTCGGGATCTTGAGGCGAAAGTCGTTGAGGAGGAGGAACTGGAGCTCGAGCTGGTTGAGCTCGTGGAGCGGGAGGCCGCCGACCTGTCAAGGCAACGAGGGCTTGGGGTCAGTCGTGCTGCACGTACGACGCACGAGAGAGAGAGAGAGAGAGCGGGGCGCACCTTGGCGTAGCGCGAGTTGGTGTAGAACACGTCGCTGAAGAACTTGCTCGCGACGGTGACGCCGGCAATGACGAGGCGGTGCACGTTGAAGCTGTCGATCGCGAACAGCTTGTTCGGGTTGGGCGCGCCGCCGCCGGCGTCCTGCTGCTGCTGCTGGCCCTCGCCGCCGCCGCCGCCGCCGGTCGTGCCCGCCGCCGCCGAGGCCGGGTGGTGCGCGTCGCCGCGGTCGCGGGGCAGGCCGAGCCTCTGCGCCTCGAGGCCGATGCGCGCCATGCGGTCAAAGTAGACGAGGAGCGCGAGAAAGACCTCGTTCGTGGTCGGGCAGTACTTGAGGATGCGCTGCAGGTAGGCCTCGATCGAGATGGCGGGAACGTTGCGCGCGTGGAAATCACAGGTTCGCGCTCGGGGATGACAGC
>NW_017264940.1:355393-360331 GCF_001329695.1 Rhodotorula graminis WP1
GCCGTGGTTCAACATCTAAGACACACCTCGCTTCGTCACCAGAGTGCGTCTGGATCTCTCTAGATGGTCGAGAGTCGACCTTGAGGCAGCTCTTCCCGCAGCAAGACGAGGGAGACGTTTGGCCTATGTGAGTGGTCCGCTTGTCGACTAGAGAGGGGTCGTCATCTGACTCTCGTATGTGGCAGAGGTCGACGTCATGGACATCCAGAAGGGCATCGAGCTGCTCGGTGTCGCGAGGGGAGAGGGCCCGGACGCGGCCGGCGAACTGGGCCGGGACGTCGATGGCGACGACGTGGTCGACGATCTCGACGCCCCCTGCTGCTGCCGCTGCTGCTGCTGGCCCGAAGCCGACGCGGACGCCGACCAACCCTGCAGGCCCTGCCCCTGACCTCCCTCGCGCGCCCTCCTCCCGTACCCACCTACTCCCGCTCCCCCTCCCCCGCCCGCAGCGCCCGCGCCGCCCGCACCCGCAACCCCCTCGTCCCTCCTGTTGCGCACAAAGCTGCTCCCCCTCCTGCGGCCGAGCGGCATGGGCCGGTGCGTCCCGCCGAGGCTCGGCATGAAGCCCGCGACGCCCCCGCCCGGGCCCGAGGCCGTCTCGCGCAGGAGGTCGACGCCCGGCGTGGTCGGCATCTGCAGCTGCTGCTGCTGCAGGAGGAGGTCGTCGTCGGCGTCCTCGGCGGCGCCGGCGGCGGGGCCGTTGGGCGCAGAGAGCGACTCGGCGCCATCGCCGTCGCCGTCGCCGTCGTCGTCGGGGCCCGACACGAGCGCATTGTCGAGGATGCCCGGACCGCCCGGCCCGCCGACGCCGCCGCCGCCGCCCACCGTCGCGCGCTGCCTCCCTGGCGGCCCTCCTCCCGCACCCGCTCCTCCTCCTCCTCCTCCCGCTCCTGCGGCGCCGCCCGCCGAGCCCGGCTGCCGCACCTGCCCCTGCTGGCTCGAGACGGGCGTGTTGAGCGGCGCGGCGTCGAACCTGCCGCGGGCCCAGTCGCTCGCGCCGTCGCGGTCCTGGTCGGCGTCGTGGTCGACCGAGCTGCGGCGCGTGCTCGGGCCGGCAGAGGACGAGGACGAGGACGGGGTGGTGGACGAGGGCGAGGTCGGTGCCGGTGCCGGTGCGGGTGCGCGGGCGTTCGCGGCGGTGGCGGTGACGGTGGCGGACGAAGAGGACGAGGAGGATGCGGGTGCAGGCGGACCGCCAGCAGGAGGAGGAGGAGGAGGACCAGCAGAGGCCGCCTGCTGCTGTTGCGCCGCCACCGCCGCCGCTTTGGCCGTGCGCGCATCGTTGGCCTGGGCAATCTGCTCGAGGAGGCACGCGAGGAGGCGCAGGAGCTCCGAGGGCGGGTACGACACGATGTCGACGTGGTGCGCCGTCGGGGTCGTCGTCGGCGCCGCCGTGACCGGGGCAGTGGCGGGCGCGGCGGTGGCGGTGTGGGCGCTCGAGGGGGCGCGAGAGGTGGACGACGCGGGGACGGACGTCGACGACGACGACGACGACGACGACGGGGCACCGTGGAAGCTCCCCGTCCGGGGCACCTTGCGCCGCCCGTCGCCGTGCTCCCTCTCCCTGGGTCCCGCCGCGCCCGCCGACGAGCCCGCGCTCGTCGAAAAGATGCTCGCCGTGCGCACCTTGGGCCCGGCACCGGCGCCCTCGCGCCGCTCGTGCTCATCGTGCTCGTCGTCGTCGTCGCCGCGGACCGACAGGGTCGAGATGTCCATCGCGCTCGCCTCGCCTCCTTCTCCCTCGCCCTCTCCCTCGAGCGCACCCTCGGCCGCGTCGCCCTCGGCGCCCGCATCGCGCATGAGCGCGTCCTCGCCCCCACCCTCGCCCTCTTGCTCCGGCTCGAGCTCGAGCTCCGGCTCGTGCGGCGGCGCCCTGCCCTTGCCGGCCTCGCCCTCGCGCAGCTCAGAACAAGGCGGGCTCCCCGCCCCCGAGCCCGAGCCCGAGCCCGAGCCGGAGCCCGACCCAGAGCCGGTGCTCACCGTCGTCGCCGCGCTCCCGACGCTCCCGTCTGCGCTGCGCGCGCCGCCCGTGGGCGCCACACCGGCCGCCTCGGAGGAGGAGGAGGAGGGGAGCGCGTGGCGGCGCCGCTCGGGGCGGGGCGGCGATGCTGCAGCCTGCCGCGCTCGAGGTCGGCCGTGGTGGCCATGGACGAGTCGTCCGAGGTGCGCGACGACGAGGCGGACGACGACTCGGAGCGAGGTGGGCCCGGCGGGGACGAGTGCGGCGAGCGGGAGGAGGAGGAGGTGGTGGTGGTGCTGGCGCTGGCGCTCGGGTGCGGATGGGAGGGCGGCGCGTTGGTCGACGAGGAGGAGGGGGTGGAGGATTGGGGGGCAAAGGACGACGAGGGCGCCGCGAACGAGTGGTGCGAGTGGGCGTGCGAGAGCGCGTGCGTGTGGCCGAACGGGGACGACGACGACGCTGAGGACGACGAGGTCGAGGGCGCGAACGTCGGGGTCGACATGGGGCGGCCGGGAGCGGGCGAGGGGAGAGGGCGGCGACCGACTCGAGGGAGGGCGGTGTGGGCGCACTCGGAGCTGCAAGGGGGTGGGAGAGGAGTGTGTCAGTGGCTGCGCAAGAGAGGAGGACAAGGGTGCACTGCTGCTGCTGAGAGTCGTCGTCGACGAGGACAAGGGGGTCGGTCCTCCGCCGAGCCGCCGCCCGCCGCGGCACTCGCTCGGCACCGACATGTGCCGCACTGGTCGTGCACTCGAGGAGTGCGCCGAGGGCATGCATGCCCCCTCAGGCTCGCGACGACGAGAGCGGGGAACTGTCGTCGAGCGACGATCGGACGCGCAACGAGAGGGTGGGCTCGTCAACCCGGCGCGAGGCCAGCCTCGTCGCCCGCTGGCCGCCGGGTGCCGGCGAGAGTGAGGGAGAGAACAGGGGACGCACAGGGTCGGGTGGTGCGAGAGGGCGACGAGGGGTCGCGGCAGTCGGAGGACGCGGGGGAGAGGGAGAGGGAGGAAGGGGAGGGGGACGCCGGGCGGTGGTGCTAGGCGGGCTTGTAGGGTGCCGGCGTGGGTGCGGAATGCTACAGGGCGGGGTTGGCGGGCTGCCCAGCTCGCAGGGCGAGCCGTTGGAGACAGCAAGAGAGGCGCGGCAACGGGCGAACGTGGGCTCGGGTCTCGCACCTCGCACCTCGCCTGGGGAGGGTCTGAGCCGTTGGAAAGCTGTGTGACCTAGTCGTACTCTCCCTGAGCCCGACCGGACAAAACTCTGGGGCCGGGGCGAGGGGCCGCCGTCGTCGCGTCGTCGTCTCGCTCGCTTCCTCTTCGCGTCTCTGGCTCTGCTCCGACCTCGCTCGCGCCAGCTGCAACTCGCACCGACCCGGATCAAGCTCGAGCACCCCGGCCATGGCCGCCCCACCACCTGCACCACCACCAGGAGGCGCAACCCCCGCTCCCCACCTCGTCTCGCTCAAGGTCCTGCGCGCGACCCGCCCCGCCCTCGTCCAGCCCTGCCCTCTACACGTACCTGTTTCGCCAGGTGCGCGCGCCGCCGGCACCTTGTCCCTCCCGACCAGCTTCGCCAACATCTACCTCGGGTCCGTCCCTCCTCCTCCCCACGCTCGCAGTGCAGCTCCGCACCCGCACCCGCACCGACTGACTCGCCACCGCACACACACTCTCACGCCACGCAGCGAGACGTTCAACGCTGTCCTGTCGCTCTCGAACGACCTCGTCGTGCCTCCTTCAACCTCGACCTCGACCTCGACCTCGGCCCAGACGGCCCTCTCGCCCGTGCTGCACGTCGAGATGCACACCAACCTCGGCGCACCGACGCCCGTCAAGCATCTCCTCGCGCACGTCGACCCCTCCACCTCCTCCTCCCTCTCGCTCTCCTCGCCAACCTCCTCCTCCTCCTCCTCCTCGACCGCGCCACCGCCACGCCTAGCGTCCCTCGCACCCGGCCAAGCCCTGCCCGCGCTCGTCGTCGCCCACGAGCTCAAGGAGCTCGGCCCGCACGCGCTCGTGTGCACCGTCAGCTACGGCGTCGAGGTCGGCGACGGCGGCGGTGGTGGTGGGGCGGATGCCGGCGTGCAAGGGGGAGCGGGAGGGACTGGGACGAGGGTCGTCACGAGGAGCTTTCGCAAGGTGCGCTGGCGATGCTCTTTCTCTCTCTCTCTCTCTCTATCCTACCCTCTCGCCCCGAGTCGCCTCGCCGTGCGCTCCCTCGCGCTCGCGCCCCTCCCTCTCCTGTCTCCTCCCCCGAACGCGTCCCTCGCCACCTCAGCCCTGACGCCTCCTTCCCTCCCTCCCTCCCTCCCTTCCTCCCTCCCTCTCCCCCTCTCCACACCCTCGTCGCACCCCCCACCGCACCGCAGGTCTACAAATTCGCCGTCCAGAACCCGCTCTCGGTGCGCACCAAAGCGCACTCTTCCTCCCCCTCCACCAGCACCACCTCGTCCTCCTCGCGCGGGCGCGGGCGCGGGCGCGGGCGCGACAGGGTGTACCTCGAGGTGCAGGTGCAGAACCACTGCGAGGGCGCGATGCGGTTCGAGCGGGTGCGGTTCGGGCCGGTCGAGGGGTGGAGCGTCGTCAGGGAGGAGGGGGAGGATGGGGATGGGGATGGCGAGGGGGGTGGGGGTGAGGGCGAGGGAGGGGGAGGGCGGGCGAGGAGTGGAGGGAGAGGGAGAGGGAGAGGGAGCCGGTGCGCAACTGCAGGTCGGCGCGCGGCACCACGCACACGACCCTCCTCTCGCGCCCGGCGCCGTCCGCCAGTTCCTCTACGTCCTCGACCGCGCCCCTCTCTCGCCCTCGCCCGGCGACCCCTCCCCCTCGCACGACCCCTCGCACGACCCCTCGCACGACCCCTCGCCCGCGACGAGCTCGACGAGCCCGCGCCAGGCACCTCGCAAGGCCTCGGCCGCCTCGACATCGTGTGGCGCACGCCACGGCGAGGGTGGGCGCTCCAGAGCAGCACGCTCGGAGAGGTGC
>NW_017264940.1:361791-409620 GCF_001329695.1 Rhodotorula graminis WP1
ATATGGAAGTATAACGGTTCGTCGTCGACGAGCCGTTCGCGGTCGAGCTCCGCTTGCGCGTCCGCTCGACGCCGGCGACGACGAGCACGCAGGGCGATCACGGTCGGCGGCGGCGAAGGGTCCGCCTCGCGGCGCAACACGTCGAGTGGCACGCGCCGGCGCTTGGGCCTGTCCCTTGCCCTGGCCCTTCCTCCTCTCCCTCGTCCTCCTCCTCCTCCTCCCTCGCGCCCGCGTCGACTGCGCCGCTCACCCCGTCGGCGGCCGCACCGCCACACCGCCCCGCCGGCCACGCCGCGCACCCGAGCAGTTCGGCGCTCCCCCTCCCCGGCGCGCTCCCCTCGACCCTCCCGCCTCGCCCGCACCCGCACCCGCACCCTCACCCGCACCCTCACCCGCACCCGGGCCCGCACCCGCGCCGAGCGTCCCTCGACGCGCCCGCCCCGCCCCCCGCCCCGCCGCACGCCCCCGCCCACGCCCTCGCACACGCGCAGGACCGCCCGGCCCCGACGCTGCGCGGCGTGCGGATCCCGCTCGCGCGCCCTGGGCGCTCTGCTGCTGCTGCCGCGGCGGCAGGAGCGGGCCCCTCGGGCTCGCCCTCGGCAGGCGTCGTGCGGCTCGGCGCTGGGCTCGTCGACCTCGGCGAGGTGGTGCTCGAGCCCTCGTCCTCCTCCGACGGCGGCGGCGGTGGCGCGCCGGTGCGGCAGAGGCAGGGGCGGTGGCACGACGTGGCGTGGTCGTGGCGGTTCGTGCCGCGCGTCGAGGGCCTGCTGCGCGTTGGGGGCGTCAGGGTGCTGCTCCTCGAGAGCGGCGAGGAGGGCGACTCGGAGGAGGAGGAGAAGCACGAGGGCGCGGGCGACGAGAGGTGCGCGAGGACGGTGCTCGAGCTGGACACGGTCGCAGAGGTGTGGGTCGAGGCGTAGAGAGTGCCGAGGTTGGCGGCGGGCTGCACCGATCCGAGCGAGAGGTTCAAGCGGCGCGAGGAGAGCGAGGTGGCGACAACAAGCTGTGTCGGTTCGAGGGTCGGGGCGTGCTTTCGAGAGGCTGCTTGGACTGCGCTGCACTGGTCTCTGGTTCACAGCGAGGCCGAGAGAGAGCGACGAGCGAGGTTGACACTCCTCCCCGCTCAGCCTCTCATCGCCTCTCGGCTCTTGACCACCATGGCATCACGCACGCTCGCCCGCTCTCTGCTGAGCCCGCGTTGCTCTTGCAAGGCCCCGACCCGCCTCGCATCCCGTCAGTCGCCGTCCTCGTCGCGCCTCGAGCCCGGCCTTTTTTCCCTCCTTCATCAGCGCGGTGCACTCACTCGACCCCGGCCCCGCAGACGCCGCACGGCACCAGTCGACAGCAGCAACACCACCAGCACCAGCACCAGCCGACAGCAGCAGCCCTTCCTCGTCGTCGCCGTACCGCGTCGTCGCCGCCGCGCTCCTCTCCCGCCCGCCCCTCGTCCTCCCCGCCCTGTCGCCCCTCGAGCGCTCGTACTACGCCTACCAGCGCAAGATCCACCGCGCCCTGTCGAAACCCACCTCGTCGGCCACGTCGTGGTTCTTCAAAAAGGGCTCGGCCGCCGAAAAGGCCTTTGGCGCGTTCGACCGCCGCGTCGACAACGAGGACAACGGGCGCGACGAGCGCGCCGACGCGCGCGCGTTCGAGATGGCCGGTGAGGAGGTCGAGGGCGCGCCCGAGGTCATGGGCTGCGAGACCGAGGCGGACCGCAAGGGCGACCTGAGGAGCTTGGAGCGCAGGGCCGACCGCACCTTGTACCTCTTGCTCAAGAAGAAGCGCGACCAGCACGCGTGGCAGTTCCGTGCGTCCCTCCTCTCTCTCTCTCTCTCTCTCTTCCCGCCCAACCACTCGCCTGACTCGCCCTCCTCCCTCCCCGGCGCCGCAGCCCAAGGCGCCGTCGACGGCACCGAGTCGCTCGTCGACGCCGCGCACCGCGAGCTCGTCGAGGAGACGGGGCCCAACGTCGACGCGTGGCCCGTCGGTCGCGTGCCCGCCTCGGCCCTCGAGTACCCGTTCCCGCCCGAGCACCGCAAAAAGTTCCCGCAGCACGAGGCCGCGAGGGTGCGTCGGCTTTTGCTCTCTCCTCTCTCTCTCTCTCGCGCTCGTCGTGCGGGCTGTCGCTCGCACGACAGCATGAGTGCGGCAAGGACAGCGGCGACTGACACTCTCTCGCCTCTCCCGGCAGGTCTTCTTCATGCCGATGCGCATCGTGCGCGGTCAGCCGGTCCCGAACGCCAAGGAGGGCATCGTCGACTTTGCGTGGCTCACCAAGGAGGAGGTCAAGGACAAGGTGTCGACCGAGTACTGGGACGCCGTCGCGCCGGCGCTGTCGGACAAGTAGAGCCGGCGCGCCACGTTTCTTGAGGGCGCGCGAGCGCGAGGGGCGGGCAACACTGAGCGTCGAGCACGAGACGAGGGCGGCGCTGCGAGAGAGGCTGCTGCTTTCCCCGAGAGCGACGAGATGAGCTGTCTCTGTCTCTTGCTGCCCCTCTCTCTCTCTCTCTCTCGCTCATGCGCGTGGACCTCGAGAACAGTGCCGGCGCCTCTCTCGCTACAGCTTCAGCTCCTCCCACCAAGCTCGACCTCGCCCTTGTCGCGCTCCCTCGCCCGCTCAAACCTCACCGCGTACGGCACCCCGAGCGCGAGCTCGAGCGGCCCGTGCGCGGGCGCCGGCGCCGGCGCCTTGACCTCGTCCCCCTCGTCGCCGTCGACCGTCACCTCGCGCGAGACGTGCACGTGCACTGGGACCGGCGCCACCGCCGACGCCGATGCTGAGCGTGAGCGCTGCGCCGAGGACGAGTGGCGTCGCTTGAAGGACGAGTGCGGGCCGGCGACGCGTGGCACGAAAGAGCCGCTCGAGGGGGAGGGGTCGGACGAGCTCGAGGAATGCGAGGAGCTGCGGGCGTTGACTAAGGGAGGGGCGAGCAGGGAGCGTCAGGGCGAGGGCGGCGGGCGAGAGAAGGCCGGGAGAGAGAGGACTCACGGGTGGCCATGACCGAGAGGACGTAGACGCGCGAGAGCTGGAACGCTGCGAGGGTCCGAGCGGGTCAGCGCTTTTCCTGCGCCGCCGCGCAGAGAGCTCGCCGACGCACCCGTGATCGTGTACCACAGCTGGCCGCCAACGATGACCGTGAGGATCTGCGGCGCCCGGTCGAGAGCAAAGTGAGCGACTTGGCGGTTCTCGCTCGAGGCGAGAGGAGAGAGGACGCACGAGCGTGATGACCTGCACGACGAGCGACGCCGCGTTCGTCTGCATGGTCTTGACTTGATGACGATGCGGCCGAGCGGGTTCCTGTAGAGAAACACCGTCAGCTCGGCTTCGGACCGCGAGAAGGTCAAAGCGGGAGGAGGAGAGGCGAGCGACGCACGAGCGAGAGAGCTTGGCGCTCGTCGCCGGGCCCAGCTCTCGTTGAGAGCGGATGATGACGTAGTAGGCGATGGCGCCGCTGCGAGTGGGGAGAGGAGGCGGGACATGACGGAAAAGGAGGAGTGAAACCTTAAAAGCTTTAAAAGCCTTATATATTCTTTTTTTTCTTATAAAACTTAAAACCTTAGAGATGAGGATGTCGCACAGCACGCCGGCCGACAGCCAGGTGTAGAGGAGCCACTGCGAGAGAGACAAAGTCAATCTCGACGAGCCATGAGAGCTTAGTACGTTAGCCATGAGGGTTTAGTTCGTTAAACATGAGAGCTTAGTACGTTAAACATGAGAGCTGGGCGAGTACGGAGCTGAAGACCGCCGCCGTGAGCTCGAGGAGCAGCATGCCGCTCGGGAGCCACCAGTTCTCCCTATTGCTCACGACCCACAGGCGCCACCTGCGAGAGAGCCAGCATCAGCTGAGGCTCGACCTCCTCTAAAGAAAGAGAGAGCGAGACTCACGTGAAGAAAGCGTGAGCCAGAAGGACGTTGATGCCAGTGAGGATCGCAAAGACGTGCAGCGACCGAGGAAACTTGGCAAGGACGAAAGGGTCGAGCGCCGCCTCGACCGTGTACCGCCAGGCCCACACACACTGGTTCACCGTGTCGAGTAGCGTCGTGAAGGTGAGGACGCCGACGAGGAGCTTGAACGCGAGGCGGTCGGTCGAGCTGAAGCGCGAGAAGTACGACCCGACTGCGGGCGGGAAAAGCAAAAGTCAGTGGATGCGCCTCGACGGCCTCGTACGACGTACGGCGCACCCATGTAGAACAGGACGCCAAAGAGGATGCAGCCGAGGAACGTCGCGACGAGCTGCGAGGACGAGGAGAGTCGGACTCTGTTGAACTTGCGCCCGAGGCTCGAGCGGGACGCACCACTGGCGCGACCACGTTGGCGATGGCGTACTTGAGGAGTCCGAGCTGAGCAGCTTTCGCAGGCGAGGCGGTGGTCGCAAGGACGTCGGCCATCTTGCTGTCGGGCGAGGTACAAAGCGGGGACAAGGAAGAGCCGATGCGAGCGGACGAGGGACAGCGGCGCGGTGTCGATGCGCGAGCGAAGGCTCGTCGAGAGGAGACAGGAGGCTCGCGAGGTGCAAACCGCTGCGGCGGACCAACGTCCGCCCTTCCTGCGCCTCGTAAATGAGGACGAGGCGCGAGCGCTCGTCCGACGGCGCAGTTTCCGGTTCTCGTCGTCTCGCGATCACGGCTCGCACTCGGTCCCTGAGTCAGTCATTCAGCTGCGCAAAGCCACGCGATCTTCGCTGCTGAGCGAGCGACGAGAAGTCGCCGAAGGCGAACGTAGTCGGAAAGCCAAGCGAGGAGCGCAGGCTCGTGCGCAGAGAGCCTGCGCAGGTGAGCGAGCTCTGTGCTGCCCAGCGCTCTCCTGCAGAGAGTCTGGTCTGCACGAGAGAAGGAGAAAAGCAAAGCGTGCGCGAGCAAGGGCAGGAAGACAAGCGGGAACGAGCCTGAGCGCAAGCGAGGGCGCACCTCGAGACACCCTCTGCCGGCTGTGTACGCTCGCGCAAGGCACGACTCGCTCTCTCAAGAGGACAGGGAGACGCAGGCGGACCCCATTACAGCCAGGACTCGGACCTTTTGAGCCTCCCCCTCGCAACGCAACCCTCAGTACTCCCCCTTCCGGCCCATCTCGAGCTCGTCGCCCTTCTCAAGCCCCTGCACCCGCTCAAACCGCACCGAGTAGGGGCTGCTGAGCACAAAGTCGCTCGCGCTCTCGTCGCCGTCGTCGATCTTGACCTCCTCCGAGACGTGGACGTGGACCGGGACCGAGTTGGCGCCGACGCCGTGCCGGCTGAACGTCGCGCGCACGTTCTTGGTCGACGCGTTGGCGTGCGTCGTACCTTCGCGAGAGGTAAAGGCGGCCGACTCGCCCGGGCCAGCCTGGTGGCGAGCGTTCACTACGAGGGCGAGAGGGTCAGTGCGTCCTCGTCGCTCAGGGGAAACTCGAGAGAAATCGGGCGTACGCGACGCGATGAGCGAGATGCTGTAGAGTTTGCTCATTTGGAACCCGGAAATCGAGTACCAGAGAGCCTGGCCACGACAAACCATGACGACCTGGCGAGGGAGGCAAGTCAGTGGTCGTCCTTCTCGGCTCCGGCTCGAGCGAGAGGTTGGAGCGCACGAGCGTGACGGCGTGGACGATCAGAGAGATGCTGTTGGTCTGCATCGTCTTGATGACGATCCGTCCGAGAGGGTTCCTGCGGCGGAAGAGCTGTGAGCGAGGGCGCAAGCTCATGAGAGGGAGGGGGAAGAGGGACGTACTCGCGAGAGAGCTTGGCCTTGGTGGCGGCGCCGGCGAGCCGTTGAGGACGAATGACGAGGTACCAGGTCATTCCGGCACTGCGCGACGAGGGCGAGAGGAAAGAAGGCGAGGGGGAGGAGAGGACGAGGAAGGTCAGGTCGACTCGGCGACGACGCGATAGTCGAGGGGGTGGACGCACGTGATGAGGACGTCGCAGATGAAGCCGGTCGTCAACCAGGTATAGATGAGCCACTGCGTGCGCGGTCGAGGAAAGGAGTCAGTCGCGGTGTCGAGAGGGAGAGAGAGAGAGAGGCTCGAGCGCGCACCTTTGCCTCGCCAAACTCGGTCATGTACGTGTGCGACCGGACCCAGCTGGCGAGGTAGAACGCGAAGCAGCACGCGGTGATCTGGAGGATCATCATGACGCCGGGCAGGACCCAGTTCTTGCGGTTGCTGACGACGAGGACGCGCCACCTGCAGAGACGGCGAGTCAGTCTTGCGCGACGAGGAAGAGAGAGATAGAGCGAGACGCACGTGAAGAAACCTTGGGCGAGGAGGACGTTCATGCCCGTCATGCACGCGTAAACTACGAGCTGCGCCGGAAAGATGCTGAGGACGGCGGGATCCGTGAAGGCCTTGACGGTGTACAGCCATGCCCACGAGCAGTCGTTGATCGTGTCGCCGAGAGACGACAGGGTGAGGAACCCGACGAGGAGCTTGAAGGCGAGGCGGTCGGACGAGCCGAACCGCATGAAGTAGACGACGGCTGCGAGGAGAGGACCGAGTCAGGGGGCTCGTCCGCGTCGAGGAGAGAGGGCGGAGAAGAGGGGACGCACCCATGTAGAGGAGAACGCCGTACAGGAGGCAGGCCATGAAGCTCGCGAGGACGATCGGCGTCGTGATCTCCCTCACGGCCCACTGGAACAGCGCGAGCTGCTCTGCTGCCGCTGCCGCCGCTGCTGCTGCCGCTTCAGGGTCTGTCGGGATGGCGTCGGTCGGCATGAGGAAAGTCGACATGACCGCAGGCGGGCACGAGAAAGGAGAGAGACGAAAGAGGAGAGCGAGAGTCGACGAGGAAAGGGAGGAGCGGGTCGACGGCGCGAGGAGAGCCGGCGACGCCGAGATGGGCCAGCGAAGCGCTTCGGACAAGGCCCATTCCGGCCTCGTAGCCGAGCGCACTCAGCCACCGAGGTGCATTTTCTCGAGAGAGCGCTCGCGCCCGAGGAGGAGCGAGCACCGGGCCCAGCGAGCGAGCCGTCCACCGCCACCCTTTGTGCAACCAGCGCGCGCCATGTGGCGGCTCGGAGGCGAGGCTCGAGCGGGCGCTAGGTCGAGCATGATGGGGCTCGAGGGCTTCGCAGCCTCGTCGAGGCTGCACGGAGAGCGGGGGTGGTGCTGGATGAGCGCCCCCGCTCGGCGCGAGGTGCAGCGCGTGCAGCACCGCGTGCTCGTGTCCAGCCTTGAGAGAGCAGTAGCACGCTCTGTGTCGAGTCGGCGGCTCGCCCCGGTGCGCTGGCGAGGTGGACGAGGGACGAATCGGGTCGGGGCGATGAGGCGGCTCTGGCGTGGCCGAGGGCGACAGGCGGTGCGGCGGGACTGCTGGCGGGCGTGCAGTGTCGGCAAGGAGCAACGCGTAGCAATGCGCTCGTGCTCACAGCGGAAGGGGCGGCGTAGACGATGCCAAATCGACCTCGTCCTCCTCGTCGCCTCGAGCCAGCGAGCGGGCCGCAAGTCTCGGATCTCTCGCTTGCTCTGCGACCGTCGAAGATGCGGCAACACGTTCAGCTGTAGTTCGCACGACCTGTCAAGCCCGCCGACCCTCGTTTCACGACCGTGCCCAGCCGCGCTCGCCTCGCGCCCGGCCCTCTTTCATGCCCAGCTCGATGTCGTCCCCGTCCTTGACCGACGCCCGCTCAAACGTGACCGAGTACGGCGTCGTCGAGCCGAGCGCGACGAGGTCCTTCGACGCGCCGCCGCCGCCGCCCGACTTGTCCGACTCGGCGTCGGCGGAGTCCGCCTCGTCGACCTGCACCTCGACGTGCACGTCAAAGACGGGCATCGACTGCTGCTCCATGCGGCTCCTGCGCGCCGCACTCGTCGCGCCCGTGCGCTGCTGCTGCTGCTGCTTGCTCGTCGCGCTCGAGCGCGGGTCCGGGTTGAACGAGTCGCCGGCGTCGGACGAGGCGAGCGTGCGGGCGTTGACTGCGCGCGTTGCGAGCTGGGTCGGCGCGACTCACAGGAGGAGAGGGACGGAGGACGGACGGGTGGCGATGACGTTGATGGCGTAGCACTTGGCCTCCTGGAATCCTGCGAGGCGAAGAAGGAGAGGTGAGCTTGTGGGCTCGTGCGGCGGCGACGAGAGAGAGAAAGGGACGGACCAGGGACGTTGTACCACAGCGTGCCGCGCCTGGTGACGATCACGATCTGCAAGAGAGAGGTGTCAGGCGAGGGGTGACTCAGGAGGAGAGAATAGCACGCACGAGGGTCACCGTCTGCAGCAAGAGCGAGACGCCGTTGGTCTGGAAGCTCTTGACGACGAGGCGGCCGAGCGGCGACGAGCGATTGGTCTTGAGCACGCCGCCACCGAGACGCTGGGGGCGGATGAGGAGGTAGAAGGTGATGCCGCCGCTGCAGAGAGACGAGGCGAGGCGGGGTCAGTGCACGGTGCGAGGGAGAGGTTGGCAAGGGAGGCGCACGTGATGAGCACGTCGATGACGATGCCTGCCGAGATCCACGCCCACATAATACCCTGCAGGAGGTACGAGGGAGAGCGTGAGCTTCGGGCGAGGAGGAAGGAGAACTTGAGAAGGAGGAGGGAACGCACCTCGATCTCGGGAAACGACGCCAAGTACATCGTCTTGTCGGTCCACCAGGCGAGGTACATCGCGAGACCCGCCGCCGTGAGCTCGAGGACGAGCATGCCGACGGGCAGCCACCAGTTGCGCCTCTCCGAGATGACCCAGAGGCGCCACCTGCGGGCACGCGAGCGCGGCGTGAGCGACGAGACGAGGGGAAGTGGGAGAGAGAGAGGTGGGCGACGCACGTGAAGAAGACTTGGGCGACGAGTACCGTGACGCCCGTGAAGATGGCGTAGACCGTAAACGTCTCGGGAAGTTGCGCGACGATGGTCGGGTCGGCAAACACCTTGATCGTGACGAGCCACGCCCACGCGCACTCGTTCATCGTGTCGCCGACGCAGGCGACCGTGAGGAAGCCGACGAGGACCTTGAACGAGAGGCGGTCGGACGAGCCGAACCGGACGAAGTAGGTGGCCGCTGCGGGTCGAGAGGCGTGGTCAGTAGCTCGTCCGCCTAGAGAGGGGAAGGGCAGAGGGACGCACACATGTACAGGAGGATGCCGCACATCATGCAGGCGATGAAGCTGCCGATGACGACGGGCGTCGTGATGTTGGCGACGGCGAACTGCAAACGAGCGAGCTGCTCGGCGGCAGCTGCTGCGACAGCAGCAGGGTCGGTCGAAGGAGCCGCAGCAGCTGCAGACATGCTCGAGTCTGAGAAGAGAGTGTGGTTGAAGGGAAGAAGAGCAAGAGAAGCAGAGTCTCGAGCAGCAGAGGCCGGCGGCCTTGGCTTGGCCGAGGAGGTCGCGAACGACCCCTTGCGCGCTTGACATCGAGCCGCCCGCACTTGACACCCCGCAACGAGCGCGCGAGGGCCGCCCGACATTGAGTCGAGCCTGAGCTGGCACTCTCCCGCCGGCGAGAGAGAACAAGAGCGGGACCGGGCGCGGCGATCTTCTGCGCGCCTGTCCCTCGCTCGTAGCGCTGCGAGGCTCGGCTCTGGAGGCGGTGGGTGACATTGTTGACCGACGCATCAGTCGCGCGCAAGGGGCGCTTCGGGTTGTCGTCGAGGCGCGGCGCGAGCGGACGCCTTTGTGCAGAGGCGCCTCGAGAGCGCCTCGACCCGAGCCCGACCTGCAGCTGCAGCATGTGCGGCTCGTGCACCTCGATCGCCCGGGGCACTCGGCGCGAGAGGCTCCGTCGGCGAGTTGAAGGGCTCGCTGCTGCCGCGGCGGCGGCCGGCGGCGGGTGGAGGCGAGGGGAGGACGCTTGGCGAGTTGGCCCGCTGGGGCGATAGCGGCGGCTGCAAGCGAGAGCAGCTAGCTGTGGCACCGTCACGCCGGTGTGCGGAAAGCAGCGGTGCGGCGAGAAGGAGAGGGAGGACGACGGGCCGGACTCGTCCTCATCAACCAACGAGGCTCGCTCGTCGCCTCGCACTCTAGCACTGCTGCTGGACGGCCACAGCTGGTCACAGTCGCCTGTCGACCGTACTGCACCAACTTCCAGCTCGGCCCGCCGACTTCCTCGCACTCGCCGGTGGGGCAGGCACCGCCTCGTTATCCGGTCCGTCTCGAGCTCCTCAGTGCCACTGCGAGGTCGGCACTGACTCTACGTGACCGACACACAGCCTGCGCGACCCGCTATGGACGCCAAGAAGACGCTGCGCGAGTTGCAGCGCCTCTTCTCCTCGACCGCCCCCTCGTCGTCCACCTCGTGCCCCGCCAACCCGTTCCCGGCGTACGCCCTCCCGCCCGACATCGTCAGCCTCCTCGAGGAGCACATCCGCACCTTTGCCTCGTCCTTCCCGCTCAGTGCGGCGGGCGCAGCCGCCGGCCAGTCCGAGGGCGAGCGCGAGCGCGCCCGCTGGCGCGAGGGCCTGCTCGACATCTGGACGTCGGCCGAGCCCCTGCCCGGCACCGAGCGCGAGCTGCACAACATCGGCAAGGTGTCGGCCTTCCTCGCGCTCCTCGACAAGTTGAGCGCCGACGTCGGCGACGACGACGAGGCGGCCTTGATCAGCCGCCAGGACATCGGCTCGGTGTGGTGGAACGCCGTCCTGCGTCGCACCATGCTCGGCACGGCCAAGGAGGACGACTCGGCGGCGTCGACGCCCCGTGCGCCTCAACCTCGAGGGCGCAAGCTCGACCGCAAGGGCAAGGAGCCCGCCCACCCGTCGTCGTCCTCGTCGTCGTCGAGCACGCCGATCCTCCCGCTCTACGTCTCGCGCCAAGCGCTCGCCGCCGCGACGCGCATGATCGTGTGGGGCATGGTGGCGCCGAGTCGGAGCCAGGGCGAGCAGGCCGACGACTGGGTGTCGCCGTTCGCCGGCCTCATCCTCAACGAGTACGAGGACCGCGCGCTCGCTCGGCTCAAGGGCCTCGACGAGGGCTACGGCATCCGCAACCTCGAGGAGTGCCTCATCATGTGGGGAGAGAAATCGCCCAAGGTGCGTCCGCTGGTCCTCGCTCTCTTTCGGGCGCCCAGACTGACCCGGTCCTCCCCGCAGGCCTTCTTCGCCCGCCTCTCGACCTTGCTTAGCCCGAGCCTCCCGGCCCTCCTCCCTACTTCCTCCCTCCTCCTGTCGTTCCTCGCCCGTCACTCGGCCAAAGCCTACCACGCCCTGTCGACACCGCTCGTCGCCAACCTCGTCACGGCCGCCCTCACCGTCTCGTCGGTCGCGACCGTCTCACTCGCGCTCAAGTGCCTCGACATATTTGTCGCGACGCTCCCCGTCATCATCGGCGAGCACCTGTTTGGCATCATGGCCGTGTACGCCCGCGCCGTCTCGTGGGAGACCGCCCAGGACCTCGAGGACGACGGCGACGCGCACGAGCCCAGCCCGACTGAAGGTGCGCCGCCGCTCTTCTTCCTCCCGATCTCTCTCCCGAGCCTTCACTGACCAGGTGCCGCGCCCCCAGATCTCTCGCCGTTCCTCGAGGTCGACGACGACAAGGTGCCCAACCCGACTGGCCTGTTCACCGTCCTGTACGGCATCTACCCGGTCAACTTCACGGCCTTCCTGCGCGACGCCAACGCGTACCTGCGCGACAAGGCGTGGCCTGGCGCGCTCGGCGACGGCGTCATCGACGTCAGCTCGGTCATGGTCCGCACCCGCAGCGAGGTGCGTTCTCGCGTCCCTCCTCGAACCTCTCTTCCAAGAGGCAGCACTGACTTGGCTCGCTCCCCCTTGCAGCCTATCCTCCGCACGCACACGCTCCACCCGGACCTGTTCGGCGGCGACGCCGCCAAGGAGCTCACCGACACCAAGCGGTGGGCTCGCCTCGAGGCGGCCGACGTCCGCGCCCAGTGCGACCGCAACGTGGCCCAGCCCATCATGGCCGCCGCCGACGACTGGCGAGGCGCCGTGCCCGTCGCCGAGCTCGAGCACGACGACGCACAGCCGCAGAGCGCGCGGTCGGCCGGGTTCGAGCCCGTCGAGGAGGGCGTCCCGCTCGACTCGACCTCGGCCACGCCCAAGGCCACCTCGCCCGGCCCGTCTCGCTCGGCCTCTCGCGCTGTGTCGCGCGTCCGGTCCGCGACGCCCTCGACGACGGGCACGGCGTCGCCCGTGCGCGTCTCGACGCCCCTCATGCCGGCGACGACCCACTTTACCAACTTCCAGGCGCTCCAGTCGACGGCCGGCTCGCCGACGAGCATGTCGCCCGCGCGCCGGTCCGGGTCGCGCTTCCGCGTCGCGTCGGCCAACTCGGACGGCGTGCCCGAGTGGCCCGGCACGCTCGAGCTGTCGGGCATGCACGGCGCGCCCGTCGCCTCGGCGGCGCACCCGCACAACCACCCACACGCACACCCGCACGCGCACCCGCTCGCGCCGTCGACCATGTCGCGCCGCTCGTCGGGCGTCGCGTCGCACGGCACGGGCGTCGGCCTCCTGTCGCCCGAGCTCGTCCCTGTCGGCAGCACGCGCGGTGTGTCGCCCGCGCCGACGACGGCCCACATCGTCAAGCTCGAGCGCGACGTGCTCCTCCTCAAAGGCGAGGTCGACTTCCAGAACTACCTCAAGCAGCTTCACCTGCAGCACATGGGCACGCTCCATCGCGAGAAGGTGCTCGAGTCGGGCGCCGAGGCAGAACGGCAGAGCTCGGTGGGTCCTCGCCTTGCCTCCTCTTCCCCCTCTTTCTCTCTCGCGTCGAGCCGTCCTGACCCTCGTTTGCGCAGTTCCGCACGATCCGGACCTTGCGCGCTCAGCTTCGCGCGACGCAGAACGCGCTCGACCAGTTGCGCTCGGAGCAGGCGGCGACCAAGGCCAACTGGACGGCGCACATTGCCGACTTGCGCGACAAGCTCTCGACGCTGCGCGAGCAGCGCATGCGGTGGGACCACGACGAGAAGATGCTCCAGGCCGAGGTCGCCGACTGGAAGGACCGGTTCGACAAGAAGGGCAAGGAGCTCGTCGAGGAGGGGTCGGCGTGCGTCCCACTCTCGCTCTCTCTCTCTTTCTCCTCCTTCCTCGACTCGACGACTACTGACACGACGACGCACACAGGCTGTTCGACTTGCGCAACCAGGTGTCGCTCGACGAGAAGAAGCTGTCGCGCATCGCCGAGTACGAGCACCGCATCGAGGCCCTCACCAAGACGCTCGCCATCTGGTCCGTCTCCCTCTCTCTCTCTCTCTCTCTCCCTCATCTCGCTCGCTTCGCCGTGACTGACGCCTCGTTACCCTGTGTCTGCAGCGACGCCGACCTCGTCAAGTTTGTCGAGCAGCGCAAGGAGATGAACCTGCTCGTCGGCGAGTGGAAGAAGAGCGAGCTCTTGCGCGAGACGGTCGAGCAGGAGAGCAAGCTGCTCAAGAAGGCCCTGCGGTGCGTCTCACTCTCTCTCTCCCTCTCCCTCTCGTTCTCTGACGCGACCGTCACTGACGACCGTCCGCTCGCGCAGCGCGATGGAGAACGACCTCGCCGAGGCTCGTCGCTCGGCCGCCTCCTCGGCCGGCCCAGGCGCCGGCGTCTCGTCGTCGGCGTCCAAGGGCGAGCTCGTGCAGCTCAGGCGCGAGATGGACCGCCTGCGGATGCGCAACCTCGAGCTCGAGGAGCGGCTCGCCGACGTGCTCGACGACAAGGACGCCGATGTGCTCGCCGGGAGCGAGGAGGCGGACGAGGTGACGACGGGAGAGGACCACGATGGGCTCGTCGCGAGCAGCAACGGGCGATAGCGTCGACGACTCGCAGCGCAATGATGCAGCTCTTTTCTCGCGCACTCGGTCTTGTCGAGGATAAAGCGGTCCGTGAGAGGAGAGAGAGAAAGTGTACAGCTGTTCCAGTGACTCGTCGGCATGTCGCGTATCGTATCAAGCTCGTCGCCCCACTTGCGAGTCAGACGACGTCGTCGCCCGTCGGCGCCGTCCGAGGCGCGCCCTCGTCGTCCTCCTGCGCAACCCGGTCCAGCTCGGCAATGTCGACCTCCTGCTCGCCCGCGCCGCAGCTCTTCTCGCCCATGACGTCGTCCGACGTGCTCGCGCTCAGCGCCTCGCTGCTCTGCACGCCCTGCTCGTCGTCGTCGCAGTCGTCCACGTCGCACGCCGGATCCATGTCGCGCTCGTAGCACGGCCCGAGCGTCCCGACGGCCGTCGTCGCCTCGGACCGCTTGCGGCGCTGCTGCGCCTGGTCGAGCGCGATCGTGCGCGACGTCGAGGTCTGGAGCATCGAGTTGATGGGCGTCGGCTGGGCCCCTTGGGAGCGGGCTGCGCCGGTCGTGAGCGAGTACTTGGAGAAGGACACGCCGCGAGGGTTGTCGCGGGCGAGGACTGCGCGAGGAGGAGGGGCACAGGGTCAGTAGCTGCTCTCTTTGAGTCGAACGTACACGAGAGACTCGGACGCACGAGAGACGATGACCGAGCCCGAGTCTGCGCAAGAGAAAAGGTGAGCTCGAGGTTCTTTGGGAAGGCCGACGACCGAGGAGCGGGACGACGCACAGAGCATGCTCTCGAGCATGGCTGGCACGGCGTAGATGAACTTGCCGGGCGACGCAAAGAGGAGGACAATGATGATGACCTTCGAACGCATGAAAGGTCGGCCTCGACGCTCTGTCGGGAATGGACGAGCGAGGGACGCACCTGGACGAGCAGGCCGACCGCGTTTGTCTTGGCGGCGAGGCCTGCGAGCTGCCTCAAGCGTCTGATGGGAGGCGAGGTCAGGTTGCGGCGGGACGACGGGGACGAGCTGAGGCGAGACGGGGGACGCACGAGTCGTTGAGCACGATCCCGGCGTGCTCTTTCCTCGGCTTCCACACGAGGTACCAGAACGTGTCGATCCTGCGTATCGAGAAAGGCGACCCCGTCAGGAGTGCCTCGAGAGGAGGAAGAGAGAGCGGGACGTGCGTGATGGCGAGGTCTGCAGAGGGGCTCGAGCGTCAGTCTCGGTTCGAACCTCGATCTCGAGGGGTGGAAGGAGGGGACGCACCGACGAGCAGGAGCAGGACGAGCCACCCAAAAGTGACGATCCTGCGAGAGAGAGAGAGAGAGGGATGAGCTGCCGGAACGGGCCGCTCGAGGACGGACCGAGAAGGGAGAGAGAGGAGGACGCACGCGACCGTCATAAAGTCGTTCAGGACCTTGTTTGGCGAGATTTGCGTCGTGAGGAAGATGATGCACCCTGCACACGCGACGCTGTGAGTTCTTGGGGCGTACGAGGAGGAGAGGGAGGACGGCGCGACGCACCATAGGCGGCGACCGACCCGACCGCGATCAAGCCCGGGACCCACCACCGCTTGCGGCCGCCCATGACCCAGCAGCGCCACGCGTACCACAGCTGGGTGACACAGACCGTGAGTCCTCTGCGGCGAGGCGGAAAAGAGTCAGGCAATGCGAGGAGGGGAAGGTCGAGGACAGGCTTGGACGAACACGCTGCGAGGACGAGGACAGTGAGCGTTTGTGACAGGGCGCAGGCCAGTGGATGCTCACGTACACGACGAGGAAGAAGATGAAGGACGGCACGAGGGGCATGAGGTCGTCGGTCGAGGTGATCTCCTTGCCTGTGTGCGAGAGGAAGAAAGTCAGGCCTCGTCGGTCGACCGAGAAGAGAGCGTGCTCGACGGACCGCTGATCATCCAGGTCCAGGCCGAGCACGTCGCCGTGACGGCTATCGACGACAGGGTGAGGAAGAGGACGAGCGCCCTGAGGACGCCGCGGTCTCGAGGGAAGTGCTTGAAGTAGAGGCAGGCTGGTCTCGTCGCCGTCAGTGCTGCTCGTCGATCTTGACACAGTGAACGAGGACGCACCGATGCAGAGGATGACGCCGCACAGGCAGCACGAGAGAAAGGTGCCGACGAGCTGTCGGGCGTGAGAGAGATCAGTTCCCGGTCGAGCGAGGAGGTGGGGGACGGGGACGCACCACAGGTCGCAGGACGTTGCTGAGAGAGTCGTCAGAGAGCGAGACCGAGGGCGCCATGGCGTAGCGTGCGAGGCGAGCTCGCAGCAGAGGTGCAAGAGGGAGAAGAGCAGGGAGCGTGGCGAGGGAGAGGCCAAGGCCAGACGCGAAGCTTCGAGCAGCTCGCACTGCCGCATCGCGAGTTCAACCTCGTCCGTCCCGAGTGCGGCGAGTGCGGCTCTGTTGGCGAGACCTTCTACAGGCGCAAGCGGTGCAGCCAAACTCGGGAGCACGGTCGACGGCGCGGGACGAAGCCGACTTCCCCAAGCGGCGAGGGCGCGCACAGCGAGCAAAAGCCAGGCGCTGTCCCGCCCAGTGTGGTCGGCCAAGCAGCCGGCCACGGCGACGGAAGCGGCGCGCGAGCTGCACGGCACGTTGAGCCCGAGTCGAGAGATCGGGACAGAGCTGGCGGAGCGAGTCGAGGGGGAGAGGAGCGACGGCATCGGCTGGGGGAGAGCGGCGAGCCCGTGCTGCTGAGCCTCGAAGAGCTCGAGAGGGTGGCGCGCTGGCCTGCCAGACTGCAAGAGCCGTCGTCACAGACCGTGCCGCCGTGAGGGAGCGAGACCAAGTTCATCGGCGGAGAGTGGACGTCGGGTTGGCCCCTGGCTCACTACCGGCCTCGCAGTACGACAGCGAGGCTTGCATGCGCCCTTGCTGCGCTTGCCAGACCGCGGCCAAGCCCCAGCGCGCCCGCTCTGTGCTCTTGGACGCCCCACCTCGTCGTCCTCCTCCCGAACCTCGTCGTCACCGGCAAGCTCTCGTCGGCGACGCACACGGCTGGGATATCGCTCGCGGCGATGTCACGTGTGCGTCCCTGCCTCTCCTCCCCTCCAAAACAGAGCTGACCTCTGCGTTGCCGCTCACAGTGCGCGTCCTCTCGTCGCCCTTGAGGCGGTGCCTCCTCACCAACAAGGTCCTGCCGTGCGGTGCGTTCCCTCTCCCTTCCATCATCCTCTGCAGCCACTGACCCTCCTGCCCCCGCACAGAGATGATGGTCCGCTTCGAGCTCGCCCGGCCGCCCAGCACTTCGACCTCGAGCAACTCGCGACTCGTTCTTCAGCCATCGCGCGTTCTCCATCCCCGGTTCGAGGACCGCCTCTCGCGACAAGGCTCGACGGGCAAGGCCATGTGGGTCACGTGCTGGGCCGAAGCTGTCGCCGTCCTCGCGCAAAAGGGTGCGTCCCTCGCACTCCCCTCCCTTCTCTCACAGGACGGACCCTGACGAAGCTCGCTCCTCCGCAGGCTCGTACAAGCGTCTCAACTCGTCCGCCGTCATGCTCCCTCCACGAGCCGTCACGGCGCACGTCCACTCGCTCCTCGCGCGGCGCGTCGCCCACGAGGCAGAGCTCGTCGCCGAGCGCGTCAAAGCGTGGCCGGCGGCGTCGATCCCGGACGTGCGACGAGCACCGGTGCTGCGCGTGCGGGTAGACGAACTCGAGAGCACGGCGCGCGAGCTCGACGCCGCCGGTCGGCGGCTCGTCGGCGTGCTCGACCTGTCGCCTTTGCCGTCGACGGGCGAGGTCGCCGATCCTGCGCCTCGAGGACCGTTCAGCTCCAACGTTCCTCTCGCCTCTGCCGCCTCGTCAGCCCGCCGTTACCACCTCCCGACCTTCCTCACCGGCCTCGTCCTTCCACCTTCCTCCCTTTCTCCTCCCTCACCGACCGCCGACCCGCCCGATCCCTCAGCTCACCTCCTCGCCCTCACCCGTCACCCACTCGACAGCCTCGTCGACTTTCTCTCGCGCCGCCTCGCCCGCCTCGACTCGACCTCGTCCCCTTCCCCGCCCCCACCGAGCGAGGGCGACCTCTTCGTCCTGTCGGCGCCCAAGGCGTGCGACGACGCGGCGGCGCAGCGCCAGGCCGAGGACCTCGTGCCGCTCGTGCTCGCGCTCGAGCGGTGCAGGATGTGGAGCGGCGAGGCGTGGGCGGGCGAGAGGGGGGAGGAGGAGGAGAACGCGTCGTGAGGGAGTGGGGGGTGACGACGCTCCAGCTGTAGCCGCACGCCTGCAAGCCTCTCTCGAGCTCAACAGAGAGCGAACGAGATAGGCGCGCAGGAGCCGCTACGCGGGTCAGGGACGACCTCTCGCGCGGCTTGCTGCCCCGCTCGGACCTTCTCTCTCTCTCTCGCTCGGCCCTCTCAAACTCGTCCTTCTTCTCGAGAGCGCCGACACTCGCAGGCCGCAGCTCCTCCTGTCCCACTCGCCGTCGCTCTCTCGCAAGCAACCGCACAGGACGAGAGAGTTCGCTTCTCTCGCTCGCCCGCCCGCCCGCCGCCCGCCGGGGTCCGTCCGCCCGCCCGGCTCTCTCGCGCGCTCCGCTCTCGCGCTCTCGCACGCGAACCAATGCCGCTAGTCGGGAAGGAAAGACAGGGCGTAGAAGTACAGCTATGCAGATCGAGACAGGCCTCGAGTCGCCCCCTCGACCTCGACACTGTGCAAGGCGCGACGAGGACGAGGAGAGAGAGAGCGAGAGGGGGAGGGGGAGGGAGGGGGAAGAAGAGGGGACCGCCTACAACACGTCGGTGCGCCCACGCCCTGGCGCCGTCACGACCTCAAAGCGTCTCGTCGAGATCGAGCGCTCACTTGTGGCGCTGGTACTGGGCCTGTGGGGGCGACGAAGAGGAGAGAAGGGTCAGATACTCTGGTTCCCGAAGAGGAGGGGGAGGAAAGAGAGAAAGGGGGAGGGGACGCACGACCAGCATGGCGTGGTCACGCTCGTACGGCTCGAGCGTGAGCTGCTCCCTCGGCTTGAAGCTCTCGCTCTGGAGCTTCTTGACCTCTGCGGCAAAGACGGCCTCGGCGGGCGCGGTCGAGTCGATGCACGACGCCTTGATCGAGATGACGGCGTGGCCGCCGTTCTTGAGGAAGTGGTGCGCGTTGAGGGCGACGATGCGCGCCTGGTCGGGCTGCGCCACGTCGGCAAAGACGACGTCGACCATCGAGAGCAGCATGCGGTACTTGTTCGGGTGGCGCGCGTCCTCAACGATGGCTGTTCGTGAAGCGCGAGGGATCGTCAGTACGAGATCGTGATAGAGAGAGAGACGCCGAGAGAGGGAGGGAGAGGAGGAGGGGACGCACGGATGACGTTGGTGCGCTTCTTGGCCATGTTGACGAGGTCACGGCCCGAGCGGTGCGAGAACTCGACGGCGTAGACGGTGCCCTCCTGCGAGAGTCGATGCACGAGTCAGTGACGGCGCATCAGGAGGGGGACAAAGGAGGGGAGTTGTGGACGCACCGGGCCAACGACGTCGGCGACGTGCGAGACCGAGGTACCGGACGCGGCGCCGAGGTAGAGGACCTTCTTGCCCGGGCCGATGTGGATGTCGTCGAGGCCACCGAGGATGCCGGCCGCCAACTTGGAGCGGAACGGGTTCCACACGCGGTACTCGACCTTCTCGGCGGGCAGCGACGGGTCCGAGGCATTGGGCTGCTCGATCGAGATCCGCTTCTCGCCGTACACGCTGTCGCCAGGGACGAGGTTGCGCGTGACGAGGAGGTGCTCCTTGCCCTTGGCGACAAACACGCCCGGGTGCCGGTGCGGCTCGAGGATCACCTTGGCGCCGCCCTTGGCCCCGACGCCGCCCTTTGCGCCGCCGCGTCCACCGCCACGTCCTCCACCGCCGCGGGCACCGCCACGGGGCGCACCGCCGCGTCCGCCGGCACCGCCACGGCCGCCGCCAAAGCCGCCGCCACGGCCGCCGGGGGCACCGCCGCGCGACGAGAATCCGCCGCCGCGACCACCGCCGCGACCGCCGCCCATGCCGCCACGAGGGGCGCCTGGTGGTGTGTCGGAGTCGAGGTTCGAGGGTCGAGTCGGGGTCGGGGTCGGGTCGAGGGAGGGGATGGGAGAGGGAAGCGAGTCAGTGAGTGTAGGCGGACGACGAGAGAGCGAGAGACGGACCGCGTCCACCGCCACGGCCACCGCGACCACCGCCAGGAGCGTCTGCACGGTCGCAAAGGGAGTGTGTGTCGGGGTTGGCGAGGGGCGCAGAGCACGCAGGAGGGTGAGTCGAGATGAGCGAGGGAGGGGGGAGGAGGAGGGATGGGAGGTGGCAGAGAGGGACAACGAGGAGAGGTCAGCGGGTCGTTCGACGACGTGAACGGGTCGCAAGCGGTCGACTGACTGAATGCCATGCTTGTACGAGTGGCTGGGGGAGTGTGTAGAGGCGAGCTGGAGGCGAGAGTGGGCTTGGTGCGGGCGAGTGACTTCGCTCCGAGCTCAGTTGCGTCCCACCTTTCTCGCCTCCCCTCGACCTTACCTTCCAGTTTCGCACCGCTGCGCCCGTATCTCCCCACCTCGACCCGAACCTCACCTCGACCGCGCACCCTCGGCCACCGCGCACACCATGTCGAACAACCCCGCCGACGACTACCCGTCCACCGCCGCCTTTACCCCGACCTCGCGCTTCCTCGTCGCCCTCTCGTCCTTCCGCGCCATGCACCTCCGCGACCCCTCGTCTCCCACCACCGCCGCCGACGAGCCCGCACCAGCACCAGCACCGGGTGCGAGCACGCCCTCGCTGCGGTACCACTCGACGCTCGAGCTGTACGCGCGCAAGCTCAGCGCGCTGTCGACCGTCGACGCGCTGCGGCGAGGGCCCGGCGAGGCACTGTTGCTCGCTGCTGCGTCGCAGCACGTCAGGAGGTGGGAGCGGCCGCGCAAGGACTATGCAGAGGGGCTCAGCGGGTACAAGATGTGGCGGGTGCGTCCCCTCTCCTCCCTTTCCTCCTCCCTCCCCGCCGCCCGTCGCTCACCGACTGACCTCGCCCCCGCCCGCGCCCCACACCGTACCGCAGACGGCGCTCAACAAGTTCCACGCCGACATTGCGCACGACGTCATGCGGCAGGCGGGCTACGTCGAGGACGATGAGGGCGACGCCGAGCTGTTTGGGCGCGTGCGCGACTTGCTCCTCAAGAAGACGCTCCAGAGGGCGCCGTTGCCGGAGCGCGAGGACGAGCTCAAAGGTGCGTCTCGAGTCTCTCTCTCTCTCTCTCTCTCTCTCTGAGCGCCGATGTGCGTCGTAGCGAGGGCGGCGTCGAGCGAACGACCGACTGACCCTCCCTCGTCCCGCGTCCTCTCCTTCCTCCCCCCTCTTTCCCGCCGCACCACGCGCAGACCCCGAAGCGCACCTGTTCGAAGACGCCGTGTGCTGCACCTTTCTGCACCTCGAGTTTACCCAGTTCGCGTCGTCGTTTGCGGGCGACCGCGACAAGCTCGTGCGGCTCGTCGCCAAGACGTGGGCCAAGATGGGCCCGCTCGGGAGGGGGGTTGCGGTGCAGGAGCTGGTGGGCAAGCTGGGCGACGAGGAGAGGCAGGTGGTGCTCGATGCGGTAAAGGGCGCGGGCGCGGCGGCGGCGTGAGGCGGTCGCGCGCTGAGGTGGGTCGAGCGGCGGGGTCAGGTGGGAAGAAGCGTGGGCAGTGGGGACGTAGAGGGGGCTCGGTAGCTGTGTGATAGAGACTCGTGCATCGATTGCAGTAGACACAGCTCTGCACAGTGCTGGGGTTGACGAGAGAGAGCTTCATCAGTTGGCCTCGAGCTCGAGACTCGCCTGACACTCCGGCCGGCTCTCTCTCCTCGCTCACCCGCTCCAGCGCTAGCTGCTCTGAGCCCATGTCCGACTCGGAGGACCACTCGCACCACAGCGGCGGCAGCAGCAGCAGCGCCGCCTCGCGCAGCCCGTCGCCCGCACCAGTCGCCTCGACCTCGCGCACCACCACCACCACCAAGGACAAGGCGACGCTCGTGCCCGCCGGCGGCATGCTCACGACCGAGACCAAGTCGACCGCGACGTTCGCCTCGCTCGGGCTCCTGCCCGCCCTGTGCGACGCGTGCGCCTCGCTCGGGTTCACGGCGCCGTCCCAGATCCAGGAGGAGTGCGTCCCTTACGCCATCGAGGGGCGCGACATTATCGGCCTCGCCCAGACGGGATCGGGCAAGACGGCCGCGTTTGCGCTCCCCATCTTGCACCACCTGTGGGAAGACCCGCAGGGCTTGTTCGCCGTCGTGCTCGCCCCGACTCGGTGCGTCCCGCCTCTCTCTCTCTCTCTCTCGTGGGGGCATCTCTCGTCGAGCGCACTGGACTCACTCGACCCCGGCGGCAACAGCGAGCTCGCGTACCAGATCAGCGACACGTTCACGGCGCTCGGGAGCGGCATCGGCGTTCGCGTCGCCACCATCGTCGGCGGCATGGACACGATGGCCCAGCAGGTCGCCCTCGCCAAGAAGCCTCACGTCATCGTCGCGACGCCCGGTCGCCTCCAGGACCACCTCGAGAACACCAAAGGGTTCTCGCTCCGCAACTTGCGCTACTTGGTGCGTCCGCGGCCGTTCCGCTGGGGGCAGCTTGTCCGGCCTTGGCTCGACGAGTCGGCGCCCACGTGGACGTGAATTGCCCTGACACTCTCCTCCCCAACTCCCGCAGGTCCTCGACGAGGCGGACCGCCTGCTCGACCTCGACTTTGGGCCCGTCATCGACAAGATCCTCAAGGTGATCCCGCGCGAGGGTCGCCGCACGTACCTGTTCTCGGCGACCATGACGACCAAGGTGGCCAAGCTGCAGCGCGCGTCGTTGCGCGACCCGGTCAAGCTCGAGGTGTCGAGCAAGTACCAGACCGTGTCGACCCTGCTCCAGTACTACCTCCTCGTCCCGCTCAAGCACAAGGACCTCCACCTCGTGCACCTCCTCCACACCCTGTCGGGCCTCACGACCATCGTCTTTGTGCGCACCGTCGTCGACGCCCAACGGCTCGCCATCCTCTTGCGCCTCTTGGCCTTCCCGGCCGTGCCGCTCCACGGCCAGCTGTCCCAGTCGGCGCGCCTCGGTGCCCTCAACAAGTTCAAGTCGGGCAACAAGTCGATCCTGCTCGCGACCGACGTTGCCAGTCGCGGACTCGACATTCCCTCGGTCGACCTCGTCGTCAACTATGACCTGCCGACCAACTCGAAGGACTACATCCACCGCGTCGGGCGCACGGCGAGGGCGGGTCGCAGTGGCAAGAGTGTCACGCTCGTGACGCAGTACGACGTCGAGCTGTTCCAGCGCATCGAGGGTGCGTCCCTCCCTCCCTGCGTCCTCGTTTCTCTCCTTTCGCCAGCCGGACTGACTTTGCCTTTCTCTCCCTACCTCCTCTCTCTCTCTCTCTCTCTCTCTCTCTCTCTCACACACACCCTCCCACCCTCCAACCGCGTCGCTCGCCGCACCCCGCACCCCGCGCCTCGCAGGCGTCATCGGCAAGAAGATGGACGAGTACCCGCTCGGCGCATCGGGCAAAGCCGAGGCGCTCCTCCTCTCGGAGCGCGTCGGCGAGGCCCAGCGCGAGGCCATCCGCGAGGTCAAGGAGCTCCAGCTCGGGGGGTCGCTCGGCAACAAGGGCAAGAAGCGCCGCGCCCAGGACGAGGGGGACGAGCGCGACCGCGACGACGATGAGCGCGAGGCGGGCATGCCGCGCGTTGGGGGTGGCGGTGGCGGTGGCGGTGGGCGCGGTCGAGGAGGCGCGAGGGGCGGACGGGGAGGCGGCGGTGGGCGCGGTGGCGGTGGAGGAAAGAGGGGCCGCAGGTAGAGCCGCTCGGGCCGCGCTCTGCAACGCCGTCCCGTCACGACGACCCTTCTGCCTCTCTTTCCTCTCGAGCAGCCTCTCGTCGAGAAGCGAGGCTTCTCTCCTTTGTGAAGGGAGAGCGAGAGCGAAAGCGATGAGCAGCAGTGACTCGAGAGCTCGTGAAAAGGCGCGTCGGCATTGCCGCTCAAGCTCCTCCCGGTCCTTCCCTCCCACCCTCTCTCGCTCCGCCATCCTCGTCCCTCCCCTCGCCCATCGTCGTCGCCGCCGCCGCGAACCCGAGCGACCCGCGGTCGAGCCACCTCGTGAGCAAGTCGGTGCCCGGGCCCTCGCCTCCTCCTCCTCCTCCTCCTCCTCCGCCGCCGCCGCCAGGGTCGTCGTCGCCCATCATGTCGCCGCCGACGCCCGTGCCCATGTCCATGCCCATGCCCGGCGCAGGACTCGGCGCGGCGCTCGGGAAGGGCGATGGCGCGCCGGGGAGGCTCGAGAGCGCGCTCGAGTGCGGGTGCGGGTGCGCGTTTGGGTGCGACGAGGGTGCGGACGACGAGGGCGGTGCGGCAGGGAGGTGGTGAGGGTGAGGGTGAGGGTGAGGTGGGAGCGACGGCGGCGAGATGGTCATCGGGTGGAAGGGCTGCTGGGCGTGCGTCGGCGAGGGAAAGTAGGCGGGGACCGAGCCGGCGCTGCCGAGCCCGCCGCCTGCGCCCGGCGTCGACATCGACATGCCGGGGCTGCTGCGCGGCGCCGAGTGTTGCTGCTGCTGCTGCTGCTGCTGTGACGGTGGGCCCGGCGGGTACGCTCCGCCGAGGACGCCCTCGATCGGGAGCGGGAGCGAGAGCGAGCCGTGCGTCGCGGCGCCCGACCCGCCGCCGCTCGTCGGGTCGGCCCACCCTGCAAGCGGCTGCCACGCGCCGGCGTTCGAGAACGCCATGCCGTGCTCGCCTCCCGCTCCTCCTCCTGCTGCTCCTCCTCCCTCGCCGCCGAACCCGCCCATGCTCCCTCCCGCACCTCCCGCCATCGTGGTCGCCGCCGCCGGGTCCATGACGAGACCGAGGCTGACGAGCAAGTCGGTCTGGTCCCACGAGCCAAAGTCGAGCACGGTCGACGGGTGCGCGCCCGGCCCGAGGTCGTGGCTGAAGCCGAGGAAGGCCTGGAACGGCTCGGCGATGGGTGCCGGGGCAGGGACGGCGTACGGCGAAGGGTGCGCAGAGGTGGTCGGGTGAACGCCTGCGAGAAAGAGAGAGGCGAGTCAGTTGATGCTCGAGGAAAGTGGGAGGGAGAGAGAGAGAGGAAGAGGACGTCGTCGAATGACGCACCACGCAAGAGACCCAGCTCGCGCTTGTGCTCGTCGACCTTGGTCGCCAACCGGACCCAACTCTCCCTCGCCGTCGGCCACACCCTGCCGAGCTCGTCGTACGCCCTCAGGACCGAGTCGTGGTGGTGCGGCGCATAGTCGGTCTGCTCGAACAGGGCGCGCGACAGGATGTCGAGCGTGACGTCGACCGTCGGGAGCGACCGCAGGAGCGTGAACGAGGTGCGGAACTGGCCGAGGACGTGGTTGAGGAGGCCGAGCGCCTGCGGGACAGGGTCGAGCGTCACGCTCGCGAACGACCTGTAGCAGGGCGAGGGCAAAGAGTCAGTGGCTGCACATGCGGTGGAAGGCCGAGATCATGGGCGGAGAGAGGAAGAATGGCGACGCACGGGTGCGGCCGCAGCTTGAGGTACAGGGCGGCGACGAGCATCTGCATCTCGACGGTCCACCTCGCCCTCTCTCCAACCCGCTCGACGCTCCCCCTCGCGTCGCCGAGCCGCAAGTCGCCCTCGAGCTGCTCCTCCCACGCGGCGAGCCCGGCGACGAGCTCTGCGCGCTCCTGCTCGCCCGCGGCGAGCCCTTGACCGTTGCCCCGGCGCGGGCACGCCGACCAGCGCAGGATGCCGAGCGCGACGGCGCACAGCTGGGCGAGGCGCGCGAACGTGACGAGCGCGTTGCTGCGCACGGCGGGTGGCGCGCCGGCCCCTCCTGCCCCTCCTGCTCCTCCTCCCGCCCCCGAGGTCGACGCCAGCTCTCCCGCTCTGCTGCCACCCTCTTGCGCGCCACCCTCGCCCGACGCTCCACCCGAGCCACCGCCCGCGCCTCCAGCCGTCGCCGCCCCCGCGCCCCACTCGTCGCGCAGCTCGGCCGCGCCCTTGTCCCCCCTCCACAGCTCCCAGTTGTCCGCCTCGTCGACGGGCGGGATCGGCACGTCATAGTCCTCGAGGACCGTGAGCGGCGGCCGGTCGAGGCGTAGCGCGACGAGCGCGTGCACGATGAGGACGGCGTGGAACGTGCGCAGCTTGAAGTGGTGCGGGTCGGGCGGGAGCGACGACGAGAGGTGCAGGGAGAGGGAGAGGGCGAGCGCGAGCGCGAGCGAGGACAGGGTCCATGCGCGCGAGAGGGCGCCCGAGCCCCAGTCAAACAGGGCGAGGAGGACCGCCGCTTGAACCGTCTCGAGCGTGACGCCGCCGCCGCCGCCGCCGCCCGGGCTGCCCGCCGCCGCCGACGAGGCGAGCACGTCGCGCATGAGGTGTGCGCGTGCGGCGTGCGCAAAGACGTGCGGCGCGTGCGTCGAGCGCGCGAGGTGCGAGTCGGGCGCGAGGTACGACGCCGAGAGGGCAAAGACGGCGAGGTACAGGGCGGGCGGGAGGTGAGGGCCGGTCGAGGTCGTCGCGGCGGTGGACGGGATCGAGGGCGGGTTCGAGGTCGAGGTCGAGTTTGGAAGAGGGTGAGGGTACGAGGGGAGGTGCGCTGACCAGCGCAGGAAGCGTGACTTGTCCTGCGACGAAAAGCAAAGTGATCGTCAAGGTCTGGGTCGAGACGACGCTCCCGTCCCGCATCGCGAGAGAAAGAGGAGAGGCAAGTCGACGCACGAGCATGGGCAAGCACGTCTGTCCGACCTGGTTGAAGTACAGGTCGAGGAGGACGTTCCTCGTCGCCTCGCCGGGCAGCTCTGGCACGCCGAGCTCGCCGTCGCCGTCGCCGTCGAGTGCACCACCGTGTCCGCCGCCGCCCTTGCCGCCACCACCGATGGACCCACCGTCAAAGTCGGGCACGGCCGCGTCGGCGAGCGCGTGCAGCGACAGGGGCGCGCCGTGGCCGTGCGCGTGCGGGAAAGCGACCGGCGGCGGGTGGCCCGGCCCACGCAGTGCAGCACTCGCGGTTGCAGCGCCGAAACCGATCGGCGGAGGCGCCGGGAGCGCGCCGTACGGGTTGTCGAGCGGCGCCGGCGGGCCGAACAGGTGCGACGCGTCCTCGACTTTGGGGCGTCCGCTCGCTCCTCCTCCTGCTCCTGCTGCACCGGGCGCACCGGACGACGACGCGCGTTTGGCGCTCAACGTTGCCGACGACGTCTTGGCGGCCTCGCGCGCCGGTACGAGCGGCGGCAGGACCGAGTCCATGAGGTCCGGGATGCGGCTCGAGGCGTACGTCGCCTGGTGCGCGTCGGCGGCCGTCATTGGCGTGCTCGAGGTCGGGTCGACAGGCGCCTGTGGGTGCGAGGGAAGCCGCGAGGTGCTGCTGGCGCCGTCGGGCGAGGGCGAGAAGGCGGATGCGGAGGATGGGTTGAGGGCGACGAACGTCTCGACGTGCGCCTCGAGCGAGGGGACGATGGGGAGGAGGTAACCCTGCGCGCGAGCGGGCGTGTCAGTGCAAGGACGGACACGGTCCCGGGCAAGAAAGAGGACAGGTCGGACGCACGAGGAGGCGCTCGAACGCCGAGCAGCGCTCCTCGAGGCTCTTTGCCTTGCCCGCCTGGGGCCCGCGCTTCTTGGCCGGGCGGGAAAAGGTGCAGCCGTCTGCGTGGCCGGCCTCGGTGCAGATGACGCACGGCGCATCGAGGTCGGCGCGCGGGTACGCCTCGCACTTGATGCGGCGGCGGCGGCACCTGCGTTGGTCGCGAGACGGGAGTGAGCTGCGCGAGTTCCTCGGCGAGTGAGAGAAAGAGAGAGACAAGACGCAACTGGTCGCAGGCTCGAGTGACGCGGCGCTTCTTCTGCGGGTGGTCGCCGTCCGAGTCGGCCATGGCGGTGGTGGACCGAGGCCGCGGCAAGGCGCGAGGTGGCCTCGTGGGCTCGGGTCGCGCGACCAGGGCGGGTTAAAGGGCCGTGAGGGTGGTAGGGGCGAGGCTTGGTGGGGCGAGTGGACCGAGGTCGTGGACGAGGCGATCAGCGGGAGCGAGATGGATGGGCGAGGAGGTGGACGAGGACTAGGGTTGCTCTACGAGCGAGGGGCGGTCGCGGGGGGCCGGCTCGAGCTGCAGTGGGCTCTCGAGGGGTGCTCGCCAGAGCGTGGCAAGCAGTGGTGCACACGTAGCAGGAGGAGGAGGGGGAGGAGCGCGGCCCCGCGTTTCGGCGGGTTTTGTCTCCGCGGCGGCCGGGCCAAAACCCGATCGCGCCTCGTCCCCTCTTCCAAGTCCTCCTCGTCTCGCTCTCCTCGCCCTGCTCGCCTGCTGCACGTCTGCTCCGCTACGAGCTCGCATGGCTCTGCTCGACCCGCACGCCGCACCGTCGGCCCCAACCGCCGGCCCTTCCTCGTCCTCGTCCTCCGGTCCGCCTCCCGCCCGCTCCACCACCTCGAACAACACCGCCGCACCAGCCACCAAGCGGCCTCGCCAGTCTCGTCGCACACCGAGACCGCCCCTGTACGACCCAGATGCCACCATCGTCCTCATCGGCATGCGTCAGTCCCTCTTCTCCTCCTCCCCCTCCCTCTTCTCCCCCTCTTCCCGACAAGGTGGGGCGCAGCCTCGCGAGCGCACACGCGCTCAGCGCAGCGCGCACCTCGAGGCGCAAACTCGAGCACATCGACATGTGCGCCAAACGCAGAGAGCCAGTCACTGACTCGTCCACTCTCTCGCGCCCGCGCAGGCGGCGTCGGCAAGACGACCCTGGGCCTCATCGCCGCGACGTCGCTCCGCCGCAGCTTCATCGACGCCGACTCTGCGTTCCAGACCCTCCACGGCCCAATCTCGCAGTTCGTCAACACGCACGGCTGGTCCGCCTTCCGTGACGCCGAGACGCGCATCCTCGCCCAGCTCCTGCGCGAGCACCCGCGCGGCTACGTCGTCGCGTGCGGCGGCGGCGTCGTCGAGCGCGACGAGAACCGCGAGCTCCTCGCCAGGTTCCGCGACGACCAAGGGTGCCCGATCGTGCACGTCGTGCGCGACAAGGAGGAGACGGTGCGGTACCTCGTCGACGAGCAGGCTCGGTGCGCTCCCACTCTCTCTATTCTCTTCCTTAAAAACCGTCGCACTGACTTGCACGGCATTGCGCACGCAGACCCGCCTGGGGCGAGGAGATCCGCCACGTGTGGGCGCGCCGCACCCCCCACTTCGAGTCGCTGTGCACCCACACGATCGCGTCCCTGACGGCCTACCCGCGCCCGCCGTCGCCTCAGTTTCTCATGAAGCACGTCGAGACGGCCTTTGTCCGCCTCCTGCGCTCCATCTTTGGGTTCGCCTCGTCGCACGTCCCGCTCGTCGCCGGCCCGCGCCCGCCACCCGTCAGCGGGCCGAGCAGCGGCGAGTACGGCGGGTACGGCGCGTGCGAGTCTGAGCTCGGGCGCGGCGCCAAAGGCCCGAGGACGAGCTTTGTCGCGCTCAATTTCCCCGACCTGCGCGTCGTCGCCGCCGAGACGATCCTGCGCGTCGCCGGCGGCGTCGACGTCATCGAGATGCGCGTCGACACGCTCGTCGAGGTCGAGGCGGCGCCGCCGTTCTCGCGCGTCGGGTCGCCCGACGTCGGCGCGGGCCCAGGCGCCGGCGTCGGCGCAGGTCCGAGCGGCACGAGGTCGGCGCCGAGGTCGGGCACGGCGACGCCAACGGCGGCTCCCCGTCGTCGGCGCATCCCGTCGCCGCACTTTGTCGCGCTGTGCTTCGGTCACCTGCGGCGGTGCTCGCCGCTCCCGATCCTGTTCACCGTGCGCACGTCCAAGCAGGGCGGCGCGTTCCCGGACCCGTACAACGAGCACCCGGACCTCATGGCCGAGTACGTCGCGCTCGTCGAGCTCGGCTTCAAGCTCGGCGCAGAGTACGTCGATGTCGAGCTCGCCCTGCCCGACAACGTCATCGAGCGCCTGTTGGCCCTGCGCGGCGCGGCGACCCAGGTCCTCGGCGCCGATCACGACCGGCGCGGCGAGTGGCAGTGGATGAGCGACGCCGTGCTCGCCAAGTACAAGCGCGCGGCGAGGCTCGGGTGCGACGTCATCAAGCTCGTGTCGACCCCGACCTCGTTCGAGTCGAACCTCGAGCTCCTCAAGTTTCGCGCACGGTGCGACGCGCTCGACCTCGACGACGACGACGACCTCGACGGCAACGGCGGCAACAACGGCGTCGACGGCGACGACGACGGCGGCGAGGGCCCGTCGCGGCGCATCCCGCTCCTCGCCATCAACCTCGGCAAGGGCGGCCAGATTTCGCGGTACCTCAACCCGGTCCTGACGCCCGTCACGCACCCGCTCCTGCCCGGCGTCGCCGCCCCAGGCCAGCTCACGTACGCCCAGACGCAACAAGCCCTGTTCCTGTCGGGCCTCATCCTCGAAAAGACCTTTTTCGTCCCCTCGGCCGCCGTCGCCGATGCCTTTTCGCGCGAGGCCCTCGTCCTCGGCCTCCCGTACACGTTCCTCGTCGAGGACCGCCTCGCATTGCGCGCGACCGAGCCCAACTTTGGCGGCGCGTACCTCGGCGCGCCGTCGAGCCCCCTCGCCGTGTCGACCCTGCCCTCGTCGGACGAGGTGCTCCCGCCCGCACGCGCCACGTCGTGGGCCGACCTGTGCGTCCCGGCGTGCGACTCGCCCCTGTCGTACGACGTGGCGCCTCGGGCACTCGGCCACTTCAAGCACACGAACGTGCGCGTGCTCGCGCTCGCCGAGGTCATTACGCAGAACCTGAGCCCGATCAACGCGGTTGGGACGCACACGTGCGCGCTCTTGGTCGGGCTCGCGAGGCGGGACCGGCGCGAGGTCGAGGAGGCGCTGAGGATGGTCGGCGCGCGGTGGGTCTTCTTGCTCGCGTGCGAGGAGGACGACGCCGACGACGCCATGGCGCTCGACGCCCCGCTCGGGCCTGCCCCTCCTTCTTCCTCCGCCGCCGCCTCTCGCTCCGACTCGCCCGCACCCGCACCGACACCCTCATCGTCCACCGCGGGCGCCGCCGGGCCCTCGACAGCGTCCTCGAGCCTCCCCTACCCCCAGCACGCCCCACTCACCCTCATCCCGCTCTCGTCCCTCGCCGACCCGGCCCTGTACGCCAAACGCGCGCCGACCATCATCGTCTCGAGCGACGCGGGCCCCGGCGCCGTGCGGTTCCACGACCGCCTGTTTGCGAGCCCGACGGGCGGCGCCGCGCTCGACTTGAGCTTGGCGGTCGGGATGGCCGGCGGCGCCGGGGTGGGCGGGGCGGTGGGAGGAGCTGCGGGTGCGGGAGGAGCGCCGCCGGGCGCGAGGAGAGGGCTCCTGAGCGCCGCGATCGAGGGCAAGCGCGAGCGCGCTCGCGCCGCTTCGTCGGCGGCTCAGCAGCTGCAGAACGGCGGCGGCGGCGTCGCGAGCGCATCAGGAGCAGGAGCGGGTGCGGGAGCGGGTGCGGGAGCGGGAGGCAAGGGCGCGCGCGTCGTCGCCGACGGGTGGCAGGTGCTCGGCGCGCGCGAGGTGCAGGCCGAGTGCGAGCGGCAGGCGTTCAGGGCGCTGACGGGGCGCAGGATGGGGGGCTGAGCGCAGCAGGCGGCGCGGACTGTACGGCGGCTCGGCTCGAGTCCGGCGCAAAAGACACTTTCCTCTCTTCGGGCTCGCATTCTCTCGTTCTCGCTCGCGGAAAGGGAAGAAAGAGAGAGAAAAGTACAGCGGCAGTGCAACGACGGCAGGAGGGAAAGATGCGAGTGACACAACAAGTACAGCACGAGAGGGAAAGACGCCCTGAGGAAAGGAGAGGAGGGAGAAGAGAGAGGGGGGGTCGAGCGCGTCTATGCCGAATCGGCCTGCGCCCGGAGCTTGTCGACGCCGCCCGCCTTGGCGATCCTGCGCACACAATCGAGAGAGTGTCAGTACATGCTCGACGAGGACATGCAGGCCGTCTGGAGCGAGACAGAGAGAGAGAGAGAGAGAGGGGGAGAAGGGGGACGCACGCTCGCTTGAGCTCGCCGGGCGTCTTCTGCCACACGTTGCCCTTGCGGTCCCTCGCCATGGCCGTCAGGTCGTCGCCGTGCTTGCGAACGAGGTCGACGAGCCACTTGTGCTCAAACTCGGACGTGTGCCGGATCACCTTGGTCTTGCGCGAAGCGCGCTCCTCGAGTGCTGCGGGGCCAAAGGACGGGCTCGTCAGGACTCTGTATTCTCGAGAGGGAGAGCGGGAGAGAGGAGGACGCACCGCGGACGACGTCCGTCTTTGCCTCGACCGCCAGGCCGGCGCCAAAGATGGGGATGCCCTGGCGCACGTCCTTGGCCTTTGCGACGCCCTCGGTCGCACCAAAGTCGCTCTCGACCGCCGGTGCCGCGTCCCAGTCCTTCATCGGCCGCCCCCACGGCGTCGCGTCGCCCTCGTCGGCGTCGCCGCCCGGCGCCGCCCTGCCTTTGCCCTTGCCCTTGGCCCGCTTGTCGCCCTTCTTGCCCGCCTTGACCACCTTGTCCTGCGCCTCGTCGGCGTCGTCGTCGTCGTCCTCGTCCGACGACTCGCCCGTGCGGTCCGGGGCGTGCACCTTCTCCTCGACCTCTGCGCCATCGGCCGTGCCGACAATGATGCTCACGACGTTGCCCTGCTCGTCGCGCACGATGCGCGCCATGCCCGGCTTGAGCGCCTCCTTGTGCTCCTCCGCCTTCTTCGAGTCGTCCTTGTCGGGCTCGTCGTCCGAGTCGGACTCGTCGTCGTCGTCGTCGGCGGCGGCCATGGCGGCATCGAGGTCGTCGACGGTCGCGCGCGAGGCGGCGGCGATGGCGAGCGGGACGCGGGTTTCGGGCTCGAGGCCGCCCGTCTGGCGCGGGTCGAGGGTCGGGAGGAGCCCGAGGGCGGCGTAGCTGTGCGTGGGCGAGGGTCAGCTGTTGGTGGGCGGGGGGAGGGAGATGAGGAGGGGAGAAGGGGGCGCACTTCTGGCGGACGGTCTTGCTGCAGGGGTGGGGGCACACAGGGTCAGTGTACTGTGACCACGCACGCACGACAGGAGAAGGGACGCACGACTTGTCCCAGTTGTCGGCGAGGATGGCCGGACCCTTGATGGTCACCTTGTGCAGGTTCTTCTTGCTGGCCTTTGAGATGCCGGCCTTTGCGACGCTGCTGCGCTGCTTGCGCTTCTGGCGAGGGTTGGCCATGGGCTCGACTGAGGTGTGGTGAGCGGGAGGGCCGTGGTGATGAGGAGCTCAGAGGTCGAGTCCGCGCTCAGCCAGAAGGGGGCGGTGCAGCTCGTCGCTCGCTCGCTCGCTCGGACCCTCTCTCTCTCTCGCTGGCATAAGTTCAAGCTGGCCATGCATGCAATCAAGCCCACCCGCTAAGCCCCCTCCCTCCCTCCCTCACTCAGGCCGCACGTAATCCAACCTCTCGGTCCTCCTCCACACCTCCCTCACGAGCCTGTCCTGCGCCTCGCGCTCCGTCTCCCCCTCGGTCCCCGCACACGCCCGCACGGCGAGGTACAGCCTCGAGCCGATGCCGGCGTCCGGGATCGCGAGCGACCGGTCCGTCAGGTAAGCCTCGCTCGGCGGCTGCGAGGGCACGACGCGCCCGCCGGCTTCGGCGATGATGATCATGCCCGCGCACACGTCCTGCGCGCGCACGACGAGGGCGAGTGAGTCAGTCTGTGCGTCGACGAACTGGGGCCACAGCCGAAGCGGCGGCTCGAGGGGGAGCGGCCGCCTCGACTTGACGAGGGAGGGAAACCGCCGACGCACCCATTCCCAGCAGCTGCGCGAGGAGGAAAGAGAGGTGGGGGAGGAAAGACGTGGTTCGTCAGGTCTGTGGCGCTGCGGCGGGTCGTGCTGCACGGCGCTAGCAGGCTCGACGGGGGCGAACGCCGCCGCCGAGCTGCTGCCGCACACGCGCGCCCCCGAAAGAGAGAGAGAGAGAGAGAAACGCGAGGGGACGCACCCTCCCTCCCAGAAAATGTCGACCGCGCCCGTCGCGACGTACACCAAGTCGAGGGCCGCGCTGCCCAAGCTCCTCACGCCGTGCACCATGCCGCCCTTTCCCCCCCTGCCCCCGACCTCGGCCGCCATGTTGATGAACGACGTGCTCTTCTTGACGAGGTTGGACCCGGGCGCGTCCGAGCGCGCCTTGCCCCACTCGGCCGTGAACAGGCACCCTTTCGGCGCGTCGGCCGGCAGCGGTTGCGGCGGGATGTACGGCAGCGGGACGGCGTGCGCCCAGGGCTGGGGCTTGTCCTTGGGCGACGGCGACGGCGACGGCGACGAGGTGCCGTTCTGCTGCTGCTCCTGCTGCTGGTGGTGGGCGGCCGAGCCGGACGGGGCAGAGGACGACGCCGACGCCGACGCCGACGCCGACGCCGAGGTGGAAGAGGGCGGCGGCGACAGGCACGACGGCGAGTACGGGAACGAGACGGGCGTCGACCACGCGCCGAGGCTCTTGGCGCCCGAGTAGAGCGCGCCCGACGCGTTGGTCGGGTGCAGCCCGCTCAGGAGCGGCGCAAAGATGGCGCCGACGACGGGGACCTTGCTGTGGGCGCAGGACTGCCGGGTCAACGAGATGTCGCTCGAGAGTGCGCGAGGTCTAGACTCGAGGAGAGAGAGAGAGAGAGGGACTCACTTGACGCAGAAGCCGACCGAGACGCAGCAGGTCGGGAACAGGTGGACAAAGTTGACCGTCTGCGTGCGCGAGACTGTGGGTCAGTCTCGTCCCCGAGCCTGGGAGACACACAGAGAGAGAGAGAGAGAGAGAGAGCCGACGCACGCCGTCGAGCGGGTCGATGATCCAGGTCGGGTCGTCGTCGAGGAGGAAGCGCTTGTCCTGCCCGGCCGAGTATGACTCCTCGCCGATGATCCTGCGCGCGACGCACAGAGAGGCACAGTCAGTTCCTCGCGCCACTGTGGACCTGGGAGGAGGAGGGGGAACCTGCCGACGCACTTGTGAGTCGGGTACCGCTGCTTGATGGCGTTGGTGATGAGCTGCTCCGAATGCATGTCGGCGTGCGTGACAATGTCGGCCGCGTTCTCCTTGATCTCGATCGAGCGGTCGAGGTGGCCCGATGCTCCGCCGGCGCGGGTGCGCGCAAGCTGCTGGTCGCGCAGGTAGGCGCCGGCCTCGCACGCGATGTCGGCGGCGAACCGGTGCAGCTCGTCGAGGTCAAAGTCGGAGAGCGAGGGCATGGTCCGAGGCGGGCGACAGCGGGCGTGGTCGAGCCGAGGAGGAGGGGGGAGAGGGAGCGGGGGTGGGGAGGTCGAGGTGGGAACAAGCGCGGACGGGCGTCGGCGGGTACCGGAGCGCAGGGAGAGCCTTGTCCAGGGGCTGTGCGGTGCTTCAGAGCTGATCCGAGCGAGTGAGCTGACGAGAGCAGAGCCAGTCTTGCTCGGCCGGTGTCGCCTCCTCTCGCCTCACCGCCACACCCTGTGCTCGCTTGTACGGGCCCGCTCGCCGGCTTTGGAGCCCTCTCGTGGCTGTTGGGGCCATTCGCTGTCATCCGGTCCGCCCTCACCGCATGCGACGAGCCCGGCCTCGTCTCCCTCGCCGCTTCATCTCTCGCAACGCCATGCCGGCGCACATGGGCTCGCCAGCTGCGGCAGGGCGCCTGGCACCACTCTGCAGGGTGCTGGCTCGGCGACGACGACGCGCCATGCCCGCGCGCGGCGCTCTCCGCTCCGCACCAGCGCTCCTCCTTGCTCGCTCGCTTCTCCCATGGCCGCCCGGTCGCCCGCCGTCGCTGCTCCGGCCTGGCTGAGCAGCCACCTTTCGTCAAAGAGCTTCTCGGTGGCACGCGCTTTCCAGCGTCAGCCAGTTCGAGGCCGGTTCCCTCGCTCTGTCGCTCTCGTGCCTCGTCCTCGCGCAGCTTCGGCGCCTCGCGCTCCGCTCAGGCCGGCTCGTCCTTGCGTCTCTCGAGCTGCCTCGCCAACGTGCCTTTAGCTCGAGTGCGGTCGCGCACCGCGGTCGTCTCTCCCCTCTCGTCTCGGCTTCAGAACCGCGCCTCGAGTCCTTTGCGACGCTGCGGAGCGAGGCTCGCTCGGGCCACCTTGTCCTCGTCAAGAGAGTGTCGATTCGAGATCTAGAACTGCACTGCACTGAAGCGAGAACGAGCAGAAGAGTGCGAGGCGCTGGCTGCGGTAAAAGATCTGGCGAGCCAGGGACCGTCGCGCGTCGACCGCGGCCGCCGGCCGCCCACACGAGCGAGAGCCTCGGCGAGCCCTGGTGCTCGTCTCCCCCACTCAAGCCCCAGCTGCTGTACCCTGCTCTCTTCTACGTACACCACTGCACGCCCTCCCGCCCTTGTCGACCGACGCAGCGTGAGTGCCACCCTCCTCGTCCTCATCAGCTCGCCGGATCCCCACCTCGTTTCCCTCAACGACGACACTCACTGACGAAACCTTGACCTTTCACAAACCTCCAGCACTTTTGCCACTACAGCCTTCGCTACCTTGTGCGTCCCTCCTCTCGGTATTGACGGCAGAGGAGGTGGGCCAGGTGGGGTCGAGATGCCGCGGCCCCCTCGGCAGCGGGCCAGCGAGGCGGGCTGAACGCCCAAGGCGCTCGACGGGACGCAGACCGGAGCACATGAGAGTCGCGGTCGGGCATGGGCGGTCGAACTCGAGGAGCGGCAGCATCCCTCGTCTGCCAGAGCTGATCGCCCTCGCCCTCGCCCCTTGCAGACTCGCCATGTCCGCCGCACTCGAAGCCGCCCGCGCCGAGGGCCCCAAGACGCACCGCCTGTTCGGTTACCCGCTCCACGGCTCGTACGCGAGCTTCCTCCACAACACGATCACGCGCCTCGTCGACGTGCCGCGCAAGTACTCGTTCATGGAAAGCACCGACATGGACGCCTTCCTCGAGTACCTCCGCAGCGACGAGTGCGCCGGTTCCGCTGTCACCATGTGCGTCCCCGCCCCCCTTCTTCCTCGCCGCCGGCGAAAGAAACCCGAGCCGACGAGCGCCTCCCTCCCCTCTCCACAGGCCGCACAAGGTCGCCATCTGCCAGCACCTCGACGAGCTCACCGAGGACGGCCGCAACATTGGCGCGTGCAACACGGTCATCATCCGCAAAGGGCCTAACGGCGAGCGCAAGCTCGTCGGGCACAACACCGAGTGCGTCCTCGCTCCCTCGGGAGCTCGAGACGGCGTCGCCGGTTGGGCGGGCGAGGGCACCTTTGCGCAGCTCTCGCCGTGTCCATAGGGTGCGCCTGATCTCCTGACCATGCTCTGTCGCCCGCAGCTCGGTCGGCGTCCGCGAGTCGATCCTGCGCGCCGACGACTCGCACGTCAAGTCGGGCAAGATCCGCCCGGGCGCAGTCTTCGGCGCTGGAGGTGCCTGCCGGTGCGTCCCTCGCCTCTCTCTGTGTGAATCGAGGCGTCTCTGCGACGACGAGCTGACCTTGCCCCGTCCCCACCTCGCCTCGCCTCGTCGTCCTCCACTCGCCTTCCCGCCTCGCCCTGCCCCGCCACAGCGCCGCCGTGTACGCCCTCACCCAGTGGCTCAACTGCTCGCCCATCTACGTCGTCAACCGCGACGACGCCGAGGTCGACCAGTTCATCGCCGACTTTAAGCGCATGACGTCCGACTCGTTCAAGCCCGAACTCGTCCACGTCAAGACGGTCGAGCAGGCCGACCAGCTCGACGCACCCGCCTACATCGTGTCGGCCGTGCCCGACTTTCCGCCGACGACGGCCGAGGAGAAGCGCGCGAGGGCGGTTAGCATGACTTTACTGTGCGTCCTCCTCCCCTTTCTCCTCATTTCCCTCGTCCTCCCCGTCGGCCTACGAGTCTTCGAGACGGTCAGCTCGGAGTACTGACCCCCTCCCTATCCCGCAGCAACAAGGACGTCAAGGGGACGATTGTGGAGATGTGCTATCATCCGAAAATCTGGACCACCCTTGCGCAGCTCGCCAAGGACGCCGGCTGGGGCGTGATCACCGGCGACGCACCTATGATGTACGTCCTACCGCGCCTCTCGATTCCCCCTCTCTCTCCCTCGACGGCGCCGCAGGAACGAGCCTGACCGCGTCGAACGCCGTGCGCAGCTGGCAAGGCGTCGAGCAGCAGGCTCTCTGGCTCGGGCTCGACAAGTCCGATCTTCCCTGCGACGAGATCGTCGACACGGTGGCGAGGCAGGTGGCGTCTGACAAGGAGACGGGCTCGCAGCCGCCTCTCGAGTAGACGTGTCCGTCGCAATTTTGTCCCTCTCCCTTTTCGTCGGCGGCCCGACGAGAGGAGAGCGTGCATCCCTCAGGACCGATCCAGACGTCGAACGATCTGAATGGACAGCTGTGCGAGAGCCGAGAGGACCTCCTCCTCCTCGCCCTCGCGAAACCAGCTTCTCGCGCTCGAACCTTGTTCGCTTCTGCTGTGGCGGCGGCTCGCTTTCCTCGGCCGAGAGTTCTCGTGCCACGGGCCCCGTCCGCCCAAGTCGACCTTCGCAACGAGCGCAGCCTCGCCCACCCTGGTTCCGCTCGATGTGGATCACGTGCGAGATTGCTCTGCTGGAAGAAGTATGAGCGCCTGGGTGAGCGTTGAACGCGTCGTCGCGGCTTGCCCTCCGCGCGCACTCGCCGACTCGATGCGGTCGCTCGCTGTTCCCGTGCTCGCACTCGCACTGGCTGCTGGAGCGTGCTACCGCTACGCTGCCATGGACTACAAGCGCGAGTTCTACCTCTTCGGCGCGCCCATCCAGCACTCGTGCGTCGAGCCCGCTCTCCCTCGTCCTCCTCCCCACATCCGCGAGCCCTCGTCGCGGCATCACGGCCCGCGGGCGGGCTCGCGTCTGAGGCTTCGAGTACGAGAGAGCTGACCTCCCCTGCAACACACAGGCTATCGCCCATGGCGCACAACACGGCGTTCGACTCGCTCGGACTCTCGTCGTCGCACTCGTTCAAGCTGTCAGTCCACGCCCTCTCCTCGCACGGCTCCCCCGCAGCAGCGAGCTGACCCACACGATCGCCCACAGCCACGAGACCGCCTCCTTCTCCGACCCGTCCGTCCTCGCCCTCCTGCGCTCGCCCACGTTCGGCGGCGCGGCGGTCACCATGCCGCACAAGGTCGCTGCGCTCTCGGTCATGGACGCGCTCGGGCCCGAGGTGCTCGAGATTGGGAGCATGAACACGGTGGTCGTGACAGGCACGATTGGGGAGGCGGGCGGGAGCAGGAGAGCGAGGCTCGAGGGGAGGAACACGGACGTTGACGGGATCAAGGGCGCGCTGTTGAGCTCGCTGCCCGAGGAGGAGCGAGGGAGGGACAAGCCGTTCGGAGAAGGGCGGAGCGCGATCATCAGTGCGTCCCTGCCCGCTCGTTTCGAGCGTCGACAAGGCCTGACCCTCGTCCTCCCGCAGTCGGCGGCGGCGGCACGACCCGAGCAGCCGTCTACGCCCTGTCGTCCCTCGGCCTCTCACCCCTCTACCTCATCAACCGCGACCCAGCCGAGACGGCCGCCATCATCTCGACGCCCGCTTTCGCGCGGTACGACCTACGCGCGCTCGAGCGCGAGGGCGACTGGACCGAGGACGAGGCGGAGCGCGTCGCATGCGGCGTCGGCGCGATCCCGAGCTTTGAGCCGCAGACCGAGGGTGAGAGGAACGTGTACCGGGTGGCGGAGCGGGTGTTTGCGTCGAGCGGGAGCAGGCCGGGGCGGAAACGACCTCTCGTGCGTCCTCCTTTCGCTCTTTCTCTCCTCGAGGTCGCCCGGTCGCTCACATGCTCTCTCCTGCCCGTACAGCTCGAGATGGCCTACAAGGCGCGCCTCTCTTCCCTCGCCTTTCCTGCGAGACCTCCTCGTCCTCACCCGCTCCTCGTGCCCGCAGCCGCACGTCACCCTCATGTACAAGCTCGCCGCGAAGCACGGCTGGTCTCCCATCGGCGGTGCGTCCTCGCCCTCCTCTGTCTCTCTCCCTCTCTCGACCGCGCAACCCAAGCTCACGTCGCCTCGCTCGCGCAGGCATCGAGGCCCTGATCCACCAGGCGGCCGCCCAGGACCGACTGTGGCTCGTCGACTCGCCCGACGAACGACGACCGACGCTCTCGGCAGAACAGATGGCGGCAGCTCGGCGAGCGGCGAGGGACAAGGTGCGAGAAGCGGCGGGAGCGCCCGATGCGCGCGCGAAGAGGCCCTAGCGCACAGGCTCGAGCAACTTGCAGCGACTTTCCTCGCGAGGACGGCGACGAGAGGACTCGGAAAGGAGAGCTGCACTGCATGTCTCGAGGGTACGGAGAGCTCGCGACGCCTGCGTCGGAAAGGGAACTCGCGGGAGGTCGGGAGAGGGGAAGAAGGAACTTGAGAAGGTCAGGCGGCGGCGACGGATTCAGGCGTGGCCGAGAGTCTGCGGGTGCAGCGCTAGTCAGTCCACGGTCGAGAGCGAGAGAGCGACAGAGAGTCATAAACGCACGTGCGGCTCGTGACGCTTGACGCGGCTGCTCGTCGACCGAGTGAGCTTGTAGAGCGACAGGGCCTGCGAGACGGAGACCAGCACCGTCAGTTCACTCGTTCGGCCCCGTCCGTCTCAGAGAAAGAGAGAGAGTGGGAGAGGGACGCACGTTGCCCCCGCCGCACACGTTGAGCTTGTTGCCCTCGCACACCATGTCGCACTTCCCGAACGCGACCTCCTTGGCGCCGCTCGCGAGCGCGTTGCCCGCCCAGCACTCGCCGCCGTACTCGAGGCCGACGTAGCTGTACCCGGCCGACTTGGCGGCGCCGACGCACGCGGCGACCGTCTTGGCCGAGGGCGAGAGGCGCTTCGAGAGGGTGCGGGCGCCAACGTCCGAGTAGCAGCCCTGGTACCTGCGGCGGCGCTGACGGGTCAGTGACGGACCTGAAAGAGAGAGCGAGAGAGAGAGGGCGCACTTGTAGCTCTTGTAGCTGGCGACGGTCGAGGGCATGCTGCGGCGACGAGAAGAAGAGGGTCAGTGCCCGCTCGAGAAGGTCGAGTGAGGGCGGCGCAGGACGCACTCCTTGGTGACGTGCGAGCCAGGCGGCGCAAACTTGCTCGTGTAGGTCGTCGTCTTCTTGAAGACCGGCGGGAGGGCGAGGTTCGGGCACGTGCCTGAGGCGGCCCTGGCGGCAGCGGTCGTCTTGGTGACAGGGTTGCAGCCGGGCAGCTTCTTGAGCGTGCCGAGAACGACCTGCGAGAGGGCGTACTCGTCAGTGAAGGCAGGGAGAGCGGCTGCGAGAGGAGGAAAGAGGCTCACCTCGTTGACGTCGGGCGTCTTGCGACACGCCGGCTCGACCGCGCGGTCGTACAGCTCGAGAACCTGCACGAGCGGCATCAGGTCAGGCTCGGTCCTGGAGAGAGATAGAGAGAGAGGGACGCACCTTGCACTCCTCGATGACGCCCGAGTCGCTCGTGCACTCGTCCATGGCGCGCTGCAGGATGGGCACGTCCCAGCCTGCAAGTCAAGCAACCGTCAGTGAGCGTCGATGCGACGAGAATGCAGCTCGACGAGAGGTTACCGTTCTGGAAATCGCCTGCGAGTCGGTGGTGAGGTCAGACAAGGTCGACTTGACGAGGGAGGGGAGGGAAGAGCGAGGACGGACCGTGGTAGCCGAGCCCGGTAGGGTCGCCGTTCTGTCGGGACACAGAGGTGCATCAGTGAGTCGCTGCCCAAGGAGAGGCGTCCGAGGAAGAGAGGGACAAAGCGCGACGCACAGCGAGGACGAAGGGCGACTTGGGGTCCTTGGCGAGCGTCCACAGGTCCTTCATCGAGTTGACGTCGTACATGACCTCGACTGTGGGCTCTCGAGGGTCAGTCGATCGGCTACTGTCGAGACTGACGAGGGGAGGACGCACAGAAGAGCGTGATGATGCGCTTCGGGTGCGTCGCCGGGCATGCTGCGTCGCACGGACCTCGAGTCAGTCCGGCTCTTTCTCGCGCACCGACGACGACGAGGACGAGTGAAAGGGGGACGCACGACCAGATTCGCCGCCGATCGGGTACGCAACGTGGCTCTGGGTCGCGCTCTTGAGGTTTTTGCCGTCCCAGCACGACGGGAAGCGGATCTCCTGCGAACGTCGACGGGCGCAAGTCAGTGCTCGTGTCCTCGAGGACTCTCGACCGACAGCGACATGGAGAGAAAGAGAGAGGGAGAGAGAGAGGGAAGGAGAGCTCACGCCGCGCAGGCCGTCGGGGCAGTTCTGCCTGGGCAGCTGGGCGATGCGGGTCTCCTTGACGCCCGTCGCGCCAAGGCAGTTCCACCCGATGGCCTGATCGACGAGGCTCGACGCGTTGTACGTGCGGCGCATGGGCGACCCGGCGAGCATCTCGAGGCCCTCGGGGAACGCGAGCACCTTGGTCCTGTCGGTCGGGTGCGCCCGTGGAAGGTAGTAGACGAGGTGGGTGCCGCCTGGGACGCTCTTGAAGGTGCCGTCGGCGAGGGCGACGTAGAGCAACGGGCTCCAGTAAGCTGACAGGTCGGCCTTGGCGAGGCACGACGTGCAGGTCGACTTGCGCAGGTCCTTGTAGGCTGAGGTCGAGCGACGGTGGTGGCGCGAGGGCACGAGAGAAAGTTGAGGGGGCATGACGAGTGCACGGTGTCGGACGAGGCGATCGAGAAGAAGGAAGGGAGGAAGAGGGAGAAGGGAGGAAAGGGAGGAGGGAGGAAAGGGAAGGGGGAGGGCAAGAGTCAGTTCCTGCCTCTCCGCGCAGACGAGGAGGAGGAAGAGGACGCACTGCTGGTCATCGAGAAGCCGCTCCCACCGGCGACCGTGTGGACGTGGCCAGCGACAGCGCCCGGGCTGATGATCGGGTCGACGCGCTCGACGACGAGCGGCGGGCCGCAGGGTAGGCGGAAGAACGACAGGGCGGGCGTGGCTGCTGCCGCCAGGGTCGCGAGAACGAGGGTGAGGCGCATCTTGCGGAGCGCTGGTCGCGGTGGACGAGGGAGAGGCAAAGCCGGCGAGGAAAAGGAGCGTGCGGGTGGTGGGAAGGCGAGGGGGGCGAGGCCTGGCGCGCGTTGACCGGCAACGCGTAGAGGGTGGAACGAAGGGCGAGTCGCAGTCGACGAGAGGCACAGAGAAGCAGAAGCAGCAGGCGCGAAAGCCCGAGTCGCGCTCGTCGTTGGAGAACACGCGCCGCTCGACCCCTTGAGCGGTCCGCGGTCTCGCATTGAGCTGGGTCTCAGATCGGAGGTCCCGTCTGTCTCGAGGCAGGCTCCTGACCGGGGCCGCTCGTGGGATGCAGCGCTCGGCGAGTGATGGTCGGGAACAAGCAGGCCGGCCGGCTCGACGAAGCGATGAGGAGGGCTCGACGAGTACGAGCTAGGCGAGGGTGCCTCTGCCTCGCAGCTGTGCGTGGAAGCTCAGAGCGCAGTACACGAGCAACCACCGCGCAACTGAGGGTGGGCGAGCGAGAGGACGGCGGAAGAGAGGTGCGACGACTCCGCTCGCCGAGCTTCAGCCTCGCTCTCTCACGACACTCTGCTCAGTCCAGCCAGGATGGACTCGGCCAAGCTTCAGCGAGCTGTCGACGACTGGCTCCGACTCGAGTGCGCCCGCCTCTCCCTCTCGTCGCCCCTCTCGTCCTCGACCCCCACACTAACCTTGCCCGTGTCGCCCTCTCGCACCGCAGCCAGGTGCGCACACCTCTCCCAGCCCTGTCGACCTCCCCTGCAGCGCCAGCTAACCTGGCAAGCCGCCTGCAGAACGAGACGACCCGCGCCGAGGTCGAGCGCCTCGTCGCCTCGGCCGACACCGCCGAGTTGACCAAACGCTTCTCGACCCGCATCGCGTTCGGCACGGCCGGCCTGCGCGGTCCGATGCAGGCCGGCACCTCGTCCATGAACGACCTCACCATCCTCCAGGCCAGCACGGGCCTCGCCAAGTACGCCGAGCGCACGACCGACGCCGCAAAGGAGCGCGGCATCGTCGTCGGCCACGACCACCGGCACAACTCGACCCGGTTCGCCCACTTGACGGCCGGCGTGTTCAGGAGGAGAGGCTGGACGGTCTACGAGCTCGAGGGCCTCGTCCACACGCCCATGGTGGTGCGTCCTCGCCCCTCTTTCCTCCTCGCCCGGACCCTCACTCACGCTCTTGCTCTCCCGCAGCCTTTCTCGACGAGCCACCTCAAGGCTGCATTCGGCGTCATGATCACGGCGAGCCACAACCCGGCAAAGGACAACGGCTACAGTGCGCCCCTCTTTCTCTCCCTCTTCTGCACGCACGCTCGAGAGACTGACCCTCGCGGACCGGTCCGCAGAGGTCTATTGGGAGAACGCCGTCCAGATCATTCCGCCGCACGACCACGGCATCGCCACCGCCATCGAGGAGTCGATCGAGGTCGACGCCGACGCCTGGAACCCGCCGGCGCCGACCGACGGCTGGACCGGGACCGGCGAGCTCGTCAAGCTGTACCTCGACATGGTCGCGTCCATGTCGCTCCACAAGGAGTACGTCAGGCGGTCGTCACTGTCTGTGGCCGCACGAGACTGACTCGTCGACCCTCGAGCAGGACCAACTCGACGACGCCGCTCAAGTTCGCCTACACGGCCATGCACGGCGTCGGCCTCCCCTTTGCGCGCTCGGCCTTCTCCGCCTTCAACTTTCCCGCCTCGTCGCTCGTCGTCGTCCCCGAGCAGGCGCACCCGGACCCCGACTTCCCGACCGTGCGCTTCCCGAACCCGGAGGAGCACGGCGCGCTCGACCTCGCCTTGGCGCACGCCGACCGCGAGGGCGCCACCGTCGTGCTCGCCAACGACCCGGACGCCGACCGGTTCTGCGCGGCCGAGAAGGGCGACGAGGGGCGGTGGACCGTGTTCACGGGCGACCAGCTCGGGACGTTGCTCGGGGCTTGGGCGCTCGAGCGGTACAGGGCGAGCGGCGGGCCGATCGGTGCGTCCTCCTCTCTCTCTCTCTCTCTCTCTCTCTCCCCGTCGTGTGCACGACGACTGAGATTTGGCCTGCCGCCCGCAGAGAAGCTCGCCATGTGCGCGTCCACCGTCTCGTCCAAGATGCTCGAGTCGATGGCCAAGAAGGAGGGGTTCCAGTTCCGCGAGACCTTGACCGGCTTCAAGTGCGTCCTCGTCCCTTACCTCTCCCTCTTCCGTCGGCACGAGGGCGTCACTGACGCGTCGACTCGTGCAGGTGGCTCGGCAACGAGATGCAGAAGCTCGAGGGCGAGGGCTTGTCGCCCGTGTTCGCCTACGAGGAGGCGATCGGTTACGCCAACGGCTCGAAGGTTCGCGACAAGGACGGCGTGCGTCCTCCTTCCCTCCCTCTCTCTCAAGTCGACCGACGAGGGCCGCCCAGACTGACTTCCCCCTCCTCGGCGCCCTGCAGGTCACGGCGCTCGCCCTCTTCTGCGAGCTGGCGACCGTCCTCGCGCGCTCCAACACGACCCTGTCGGCCCATCTTGACGCGCTGTACGACCGGTACGCTCGCTTTCGCCGAGCTCGTCGTCCAGCCGCGAAAGAACTCACTCACGCTGTCTCCCTCCTTTTCCTCGCCGTCGACAGGTACGGCTTCCACGCGACGTCCAACAGCTACTTCATCAGTCGAGACTCGACCGTCACGGACCGCATCTTTTCGCTCCTGCGGTTCGGCAACCCGGACACGGTGCGTCCCCTCCCTCTCGCCCTTCTTTCCCCCTCGAAAAGCGTCCTCCTTATCCGCTGTTGCCTGCCGACAACAGGACTCGTCGACCGCTTCGCCCTCGCAGCTCGCCCTCCCGACCTCGCTCGGCGGCTACCCGCTCACGGCCATCCGCGACCTCACCGTCGGGTTCGACTCGGGGAACGCGCCCTCGTTCGAGCCGACGCTGCCGGTCGACCGCAGCGCGCACATGATCGGGTTCGCGCTCGGGAGCACGGACACTGGGGGAGAGGGCGACGGCGTCGAGGTGGTCGGGACGGTGCGCACGAGCGGGACCGAGCCAAAGGTGCGTCCTCCCTCTCTCTCCCTCTCTTTCTCTCGCTCTCGCGCATTCGAGAACGCGAGCCCTGACCCCCGTCTCTGCGCACGGCTCCCGCAGATCAAGTTCTACCTCGAGGCGCGCGGCGCAGACCGGGCGGCGGTGCGGCGCAAGCTCGAGCGGGTGCGCGCGGCGCTCGGCGACGAGTGGCTCAGGTGGGAGGAGAACGGGCTCGAGAGGGCGTAGAACGGGTATGAAGCGGTACTGAACTGTGTGTGGTCGTTCAGGCTTTGGAGAGCGGCGCGAGTGAGCGTTGAGACGAGCCGACCTGAGAGCGAAATCGGGACTTGGCCGTGAGCGGGGCCGAGTCGGCGGCGGACCCCTCTCCTGCTCTCACCTCGCCACCAGTCGAGCTGCGACCTCGACAGGTGTACAGCACTGTTCTCTCGCACCACTGTTGAGCCGCGCACACCGCCCGCGCCCGCCTTTGTCGAGCAGCAAGTTTTCATCAGCTCGCGCCATTCGCCGCCCCTCTCGCTCCTCGCCATGGGCACCAGGGCGCCGTTGCGCCCGCTCAACGCGCTCACGAAGCACTGCCGGTGCTACTCTGCCCGCGCCACGTCGCCCCACCCGGCCCTCGTCACCCTCCCCTCGTTCCTCTCCGCCTCGGAGCACGACCTCCTCCTCGAGCACTCGCTCCGCCTCCTCGACTCGCCCGCGCGCACCACAGCCGCCGCGCGCAAGAAGCGCCGCGAGTGGGTCAAGGCGCATCCGGGCTGGGACGGCGGTGCGGCGCCGGCGGCGAGGACGGCGCGGTTCCTGCCGGACGAGGCGACGCTGTGGGAGGAGGGCCACTTTGACGGCGTCATCAAGCTGTACCGCGAGATGCTCGTCCGCGACGGGCAGTGGGGCGACGAGGCGCGCGAGGGGACCCCGCTCGCCGCCGCGCTCGACAAGGTCTACTCGCTCCTTCCTCCACCCTCCTCTTCCCCTCCATCGCCCTCGCCCCGTCCGTCACCGCCCAGTCACCTCATCCTCCACCTCCTCCACCTCTCGTCGCGCGGCTCGATCGCGCCGCACGTCGACAACCTCGACGCGTTTGGGCGCACCATCGCCGGCGTCAGCCTCGGCGGCGAGCGCGTCATGCGCTTCAAGCGCGTGAGCGACCCGGGAAACGGCGACGACGTCGATCCGGCGATGCGAGACGGGCCGAGCGAGTTCGAGGTGCTGCTCGAGCCGGGGAGTGCCTACGTCCAGTCGTGCGTCGCTCGGTTTCGCTCGACTCTCTTTCTCGCGCCGCACGAACGAGACAGAGATTGACGTGCGACGTCGACCCACAGGGAGCCTCTTCGGACGCACTACACGCACGAGGTGCTCGAGACGGCGACGTGGGACGGTCGCCAAGTCGGCGGTACTCAGCGCCTCTCGTTGATGCTGCGAGTGCGTCCTCTCTCTCTCTCTCTCTCCCTTCTCTTGGCGCCTCTCTTTTGCAGGACACGACCTGACCTTAGTCTCGGATTCTCCGCAGGATCGTGTACCAGGAGATGGGCAGAAGCCGCCGCTGTAGAACGAGCCGTGCAAGATCGTCCTGGAGCGCTGTCCGGCTTCCCTCGCGTCGCGCCTCTCTGCTTGACGTAGCTCGACAGTTCGGGCCTCTCGTCGAGATCGAGACGATGAATGAGAGGCTGAGCGAGAGCGCGAGGAAGACAGGGCGAGGTCTGTGCGAGAGCAAGGTCGCAGATGGGCTCGCGCGCCCGACGAGGACGACCAAGACAGAGTCTGCGGGCGCACGACTGCGCTGCTTCTCCTCCGCTGCTTCGCTCGCTCTCGTTGCTACCGAGGCTCATGGTCCATCCCGCCCCTCTCACCTCGGCGCCCGGCGCTCGAGCCCCCTCCCCGCGCCGTCGCCTTCGCCCGCTCGAACGAAGCGCCGCCGCGCCTCGCGTCGCTCGAGGGGAGGACTCGGAGCGCTTCCGCAAGCAGTTTTCGTCGTTCCTCGAGGACGACATCTCGTCCGAGGACATCGAGGACATGTACCGGTGCGTCCAAGAACCGCCTCCCTCGCCCTCCTCCTCGTCGTCCTACCCTCTCCACGAGCTCGTCGACGCCGTCACGGCGTCGTCGTCGCTGTCGTCGTGCCGCCCCACCGTCATGGAGGCCCGCCCAAACTGACCCCACCGTGGCCAAGGCGGCAAAAGGGCGGGTCCGGGTCAAGAAGGGCTTCAGCCAAGCTCGACTGGGCCAGGTTGAACCGCAGCGGTGACGGGGACGCGCAGCGGGAGGGCGGGCATGGTGTGGAGGGGAAATGAGGGAACTTTTTTGGTGTGGGTCGATAGCTATGGGGGGGTCTTATAGTGATATCTCATGTGGTTGACTAAGGGGGGCGGAGTAACAGAGGGGGGATGTGCTGTTAAGA